>NC_048302.1:32204020-32250856 GCF_013100865.1 Trachemys scripta elegans | reverse complement strand
CATCATTCATTGTTTTGCCTAAAAAGCAAGTACTGTCCAAACCCAGTCATAGATTTATTCATAGATCCAGTCAAAGATGTATTTTAGTCATTTCTGGTTTAAATTGAGATCCCTTCCCTTTATAACTCACTTATCCTCCGCCATTCCCAAGTCAAGGGTCGTATATACTGACCCAATAGCATATCTTGAAAACTAGAGCCAATCAACAATTTTAAGCATCATTTTCGTTCTCAGTGACCCAGAATTAGTAAAGTTTGACTACATTTATTTCAGAAGCATTTTGGCTGTAGAGCAGTGAATCATATCAACCAAGTAGTTTGAGGTCCCACCTTTCTGCCCTGACCCTAGCTTCCGATATTTGTTGTTGTACAATCACATTTTCCTGATTTTAAAAACATGTTCCCATGTTGCTGTTTGATAGAACCTTACAAGTAGCAAGGGAATCTGTATAAAGGCCCTGATCCTGCAATATATGCCAGCACTATCACACTGAAGTCTCTTTGAACTGTGAAATTCTAGAGACATCTAAGATTTGGGTTTTTTTCAGCTACAGCTAATGACAACAGCTGTTGTACAATATTTTGTTTCATCCTGGTTTAAATTTGAATAAAGTTTGGGCTGCATTTGTATGATTAAAGAAAAAAGTCAAATCAGAGCCATAAAATCCTCTGACAAACGTGTATGATAGAGCCCACACCCTTCTCCAGTCTCTGCCAGAACTTTTGCCAATATTTTGATATCACTGTTAATAAGTGATATTGGCCTGTCATTGGAACACAGCGTAGCATATCTTCTTCATTTAGTAATAACCAATAATAGAGCTTCCCTTGTGTCTATGGAAAGGTAGTCTCCAGAAGTGACTCATTAAACAGTTCAAGCATCTTGATGGTGGGAGTTCAAGGAAGTGTCTGTAGAGCTTGTCAGAGAAACCATCCAGATGGGGGCTTTCCCTACTTTCATTTTCTTAATTTCTTCAATTAACTTGACCTCCATTAGGGGAGCATTAAGTTTTCCACACTGGTCAGGTGTAATTTGTGGTAATGTAATTTTTTTTTGGAAAAACAGATCCAAAGCATGTGTGGAGAGGTTTGTTTCCAATTTGTACAGATCATTATAAACATTAAAGAACTATTTATGAATATTTTTAGGTGTATGTAAGCATATTTTTGGCCCTTTCCCTCCCTCTGCTCTTTTTAAATGCTTCAGCTGATTTTGCAATCTTTCCCTGGTATTTGGAATGATTGAGAAATACAGAAGTGAGTGATAAATTAGCACAGATGACTATGTTATTTTAGAGTGGTAGCTGTGTTAGTCTGTATATAAGGTCAGCAAATATATAAGGTGTCACAAGGACTCCTCGTTATTTATGTTATTTTAGTTCCTCATATTTTAAATGTTTATAAATTGGGTAATGGCTGGCACTAAGAAGAAGACTGATGCGGTAGCATTAATTCTGTTTATTAACTCACTGGTTAGTAAACAAGCACACTCTATCTAACTCATTTTATAAGTAAAAGTACTTTTATTGCATACTGATTTCATGATACTACTGGATAAAATAATGGAAGGATTTTGGAGTTTAATTTCTTCATATTATTTTCTATAGCATCTATGCTATGGATTACAACAATTCCTTCACTAAATTCTGGTCAACCAAGTAAATAATCTGCATTTTGAAATGTCTTTAGATTAATCTTTACACCAGAGATTATTACAATGCATAAAGTCATTTAATATTAATATAATATTACTTCATTTAAATTACAATATTTTTGGAGGCAAACTGTAAAAAAAACCCACAAAATCAAAGTTAACCCTAATATTCTGTCCTTAATCTGCAATGCAGGCTATAACAGAAATAAATTAAGGACTCATGTCTTTGTGCTCTCCTCCATTTCCGCTAGCAGAGAGAATTAAAACCCAAGAGAATGAGGACATAAAAGAGGAGGAATGCTAACTCTACAGTATGCTCCCTAATTCCCTACGGACTCACAAAATTCTTTCTGTGTGGGGTTTGGGGATGGGAAGAAAGGAAGTGGAGCTGGGGAGCAGACACTTTCCTCAGTATGTTTCCCTCCAAACCCTTGCAGAAATCTATGATGGAGTAAATGCTGAGTCCACATTCAACGTTTCTACTGCAAACTGGATAGTGAAGGTAACTCTTGGCAACATGACTCCTGAAAAAGCATCTGAGGAATAGTGCAATAGTGCCTCTGGGATGCATTTGGGTGGAAGTAATGTTTCTCAGGGTTCCCCAGGCTCTGAAGGCGCCTGCCATCTCTGCAGCTCCCTAACCCTCACCTTTAAAGGAAACATGAGAAGAAAACTCCACAAGACCTCTCATAGCCTCTTAGCTTTTTTGAGGAGTGGAGGGGGAAATAATTTTAAATGCATTTAACATCCATGAGGAGTACCTAATTACACCCCAGGAAAGTGAAGTTCTCTGTGTTCAGAATGGGCAGCAGTGTTGCAAGCCTTAGACCCTGACTTGGATCTCTCCTAGGTGAAGGTAAGATTCCATCCCCTTAGTGCAATGGTCATTGTTGAGACTGCCAACAAGAGTGCCAGCTGGGATGGAAATTTTCAGGACATGGACACTTGTTCTTTAAGAACTGTTCTTAAAACAATTCATTTCACATACGCTACCAACCAGTTACTAGTGGTAATGACATAGGCTGGATTCAAATAGGTGCTCTAGAGGTGAAAGGATCCATATCCCCTTGCTAGTTATCTAGTCTAACACATTTCAGCTGTCATCATTAGGTTTATATATTAGAATTCCCAGAGCTTGAGCATTCCCTAATGCACAATAAAACATGCAAGTGCTGAAATTTACATCACAAATTGATGAAAAAACCCAAAACTCCAACTTTTAGTAATACGAAGTAACCCTTGTGTACAGGAGGTAGCTGTCAGGGCCAAGTGACCAGAGGGTTCCAAAAGTAGTCCGAAATGCAGCACTTCCTTGAAATGCAGGGAGGAATTAGTCAACACACAGCTCTCCAGAGTGCTGCTGTTCCAGCCTAGGATGCTAGAGCAAATAGCTGTCTGGGGTTCAGTGATCATTCAGGCTATGTTTATGTTGCAATCATAGGGGATGACTGGAGCTCAAGTAGGCATACCCTGGCCTATAATTTCCCAGGTTCTCTTTGTTCCTCTTTTTAAAGATAGGTACTATGTTTGTCCTACTCCAGACCTCTGGGACCTCCCGCTCCTCCATGAGTTCTCAAAGATCGCTGATGTTTCTGAGATTGTTTCAGCTAGCTCCTCAGGCACTACTGACTTGAATACATCTGACTTATTCAAATATTCTTTAACCTGTTATTTGATGATCAAGCCTGTCATTTTGTCTGACTACCTAGGTGTTATTTAAATAAAGAGAGTATAAGAGAGAGAGAGAGTGTGTGTGTGTGTGTGATTCTGTTATTTGCAGCTTTTTGGAATATGGGGTAACTTGTGCTAGAGGATAGCCTTTCTTTGGTTTTGTTTTCATTCTAGTGTTCCTAGGAACTGACACTCCCAATAATAAACCGCACAATAAACACATACCTTTCACTACTTGCCAAGTAGTTAAGCAATGTGTACTGAGCATAATCTTGAAATAGGAAAATACAGTACTCAGTACATCCTGGTGTTCTTGCTTTTTGTCTGTTATGCTCCAAGAAGGCACATAACTCAAAGGAGGCACATACATAAACAATTAACTAGTGTGGAAGCAATGGAAGCAGCCTGAGCATTTCAATGGTATTCTTTGGCGAAAGTCAGCAGTGGAACCAATGATTGTGACTTAGGGCATAGAAAAATAAACTAATGGGATCCTCCTTTTAATGATTTACTTTAAAGACTTTACTTTTGTTATCTTGTATTGCAGTTACGGTAAAAAACGTTGGATTGAGGCAGGATCCTTATGAAGAGTTCAAAATTATCTGTAAATCTAGAGGTTCTTGCACTTTATTTCTAAACAACCTTTTTAAATATTTTACTAATGGTTAAAAATTAATCACAGACAAATACCTAAGGCTAAAAAGAATCAGACACAGAGAAATTCCTCTAGCTAGCTAGAGAAAAACTCTTCATCATGAAAATATTACTAGTTCTCTTGGTTTTTTCATGCTTCTTCTTTTGTGGATTACAGGTAAGAATTTATTTTAAACAAGATGATTCCTCTGTAAGTTTGTCTTAAATAATAACTGGTGAAAATATTTCATTTTTAAATGTTTTCCTGTAATGGTACCGATGCAGTTATTTTAATCCAAACTTGAATACTTGAAATGTGACATGCATTTTTATTTCATGTAATTACTGTAATTGGGAATGTATGTCAGTAGGCTTCTGAAAAGGAGGTTTTAGAGAAAAAATACTGCAATTATAATCCCAGGCCCAGTCCTGCAAGGAGTTCTGAAGGGGTCCAGGGGTCCGCCTATCCTGATTCAGTTGCAGGATTGGGACCCTAGAGAATCAAATCCTGCAGTCCTCATTCAGTTTATATTCAGGAAAAACTTACAATGGAGTAATGGGAGTTATGCCAGAATAAAGACTGCAGGATCTGGCTCTTAGTTTTGTCTGTACATTTAGAGGCATAAGTAATTTAACTGAATTCATTACTGGGCTGAGAATAGCAGGAAGTATGTAATATGGTTACAAAACAGGGTAAAGTTTTTGGATGAAATCCTGACCCGTCTGAAGTTAACAACAAAACACCCATCAGCTTCAATGGGGTCAGGATTTCACTCTTAGTACTTTAGACTTGAGTTGTATTGATTTAATGGACACCTTCAAGGTTGATAAACCAAAGGGACTATCTTTTTTTCTGCATGCAAATTCCCTACATGCAACTTTTATGCTTCAACATTCTTTTTTTCTTAAATAATAACAAGCCAATAAAAGCACTTTCTTTGTGATGAAATCAGAGGCTTTGCATTTTCAAGTTTCCAAGGGGTTGCTATAAATAATTGTCACTTCATTCGACCTAAACCAAATCAAAAAGTTAAGTGTAGATTCATGTTTCTTTCTTTATTGTTTGCTTACCTGTGGCTCTTTAAAAATATTTGCAAGTTACTTTTAAAATCAAACAAGATTAGGCCAGTAAGAACATCTGTTTCTAAGCCTCCAGCTGCAGACTTTTTAATTACAATTTACTGTAAATCCCACTGTCTACGACACCAGTATTTGAGTTTGTTTAAAAATTCTATAATCTGCTGTGCTGAAAAGTCAAGGACTGTTTGAAGGAAATCAGAGAGAGCAGAGCTCATCCTGCATGAAAAGTCCAAAAAGAAAGAGAAGAGGGATAATCAAACCCTAGAAAAATAAGAAATAAGAAAGGTGGAGTGACCAAGGATACTACTGCAAACACCTGAAGTGAAACACCTCATTGTTGCACACAGAAGACAGCAAATATACAAGGAATAAGCTAGTGATGGGCCTGATCGAACACACAATTGGAATCAATGGAGGGACTTCCCAGTGTTTTCAGTTGGCATTGGACTGGGCCCTATATATCAGCCGATTTGCTACTTAATCTTATTTGATTTTTGATTTCATGTCTTGCAGCACAGAGCCTCTGAAGGTGAAGAGCTATCTCAGTCAAATCAGCAAGAGACATTCCTGATAAAAGAATGCTTAAACAATAAGTACACACATAACGCTTGTAAGAAAGTTTTCTGTCACCCATGGCAGAGATGTGTTGGAGGAAGTTGTATTTGCAAGCTTCCCTACCAATGCCCAAGGAATGTCACCTGGGTTTGTTCTACCAATGGAAGGACATTCCAAAATTATTGTCAGCTAAAGGCCTATGAATGCCAGCACCCACACGAGAAGTTTCTGAGTAAAGCAAAGTGCACGCCTTCAGGTACTGAAATATCCTTTCCCTAAACTATGTCAGTCAATGTTAGGTGGATGGTGAATGCTTAACTCTTTACTCTCAGAGAGCCTGTCATTTATTTGTAAATGTTTAATTGTAAAATGTGCAGCGGCAAAATAAAAGTAATTGAAAGTAGGCAAAAGAAAAGAAATTAAAAGTAGGCAGTATTTGTTGATACTCATAAAAAAATCAAATAATTGACAGACCAGCCTACCTACATGCACTTCTGTTCCTGGCAGCCCAGTCCTGCTTCCACTGTAGACAACTGGAGCTTTATTATTAACTTAGTGGGAGCAGGATCTGGCCCTTGGCCCAAAGTGTCAGGTCTGTGTTATGAGAAGTCCCATAATTTTTGGTATTTCATAAATAATAATAAGAGCCAGCATTTTTATGGAAAGTTTTCTCCATAGATCTCAAAGCACTTTACAAAGGTGGGAATCGTTATCCCCATTTTACTGAAAGGAGAAACTGCGATATATTGAGATGAAGTGACTGGCCCAAGATCACAAAGTCAGTCAGCAGAAGAGTCAGAAATAGTACCCAGGGCTTTAAGTCCCAATCTAGTGCCCTATCCACTGATGCATTTCCAGTCCATATGAATGTTACTTATCTAGAGGTTGTAAAATAATGACATATTTATTGCTGTGGGTGTCTTTCATCTGATACACTTTTGCATTTTTTTTTTTAGAAAAATTTGAAGTTTCTTTGGACTATGCAGATTCAGAATCAGAGGGTCTTATTCAAGTAAAGCTTGTGAATCATACTGAGAAGTTATTTATATGTAACAATGAGTGGAGTATGAATGAAGCAAATGTTGTCTGCAGACATCTTGGTTTTAAAACGTAAGTTTTTGTGTGTGTAGGGGGTTCATATAGATAATCACAATGTTTATGAAAATGCACTCCTGCTTTCTTGTGGCCCACCTGTGGACAGTTATGTGATTGGACAGTCATGGAGAGTGTATCTACTGTAATCTTCTCATAAAGACTATGTAATTCGTCATTTGAGAGTAAAAGCCAAGAGATTTCTATCCTGATAATCTAGTATATTATGAATAATTGTTACACACTTTATATTCAAATCATAAGCATTTTTATTTAAAATACCGTTAACTGTGGGCTAGATTGGGAATTTTCTCTCAGCCCTATGTTAGGGACAATTTGCAGATGTGCCACCCCAGAAAGAGCTCTGGGAAATAATTGTAACTCAGAGAGGAAATAATTTACTGCAGCCCTTTACAGGGCACAGCTTACTTCTCCCACTCCTGCCAGCTATTCTCCACTGATCAAAATATTGGGGGCTGGAGCCAAGCCACCACCCACTCCCTGCCCTCTCCACCACCACTCAGTCCACTTTGTCACAGGGCAAAGGAGCAGCTCTACAGAGCTTGTTTTCCACTCTGTGCCCAGACTCATGATCCAGGCAGACATGTAAGGAGCCAGCCTTAGTCTTCCGTACTCCCTTACATGGCCACGTAGGGCCAAGTGACAATCTAAACATGTGTGAGGGCTGGACATCTTGCTGGAGTGCCCCACAGCATCCCTATGAAACTGGGGTTTAATTCCCAGTCCTGGTCTTTAACTCCTCAGACAGCATGGGCTGAGCCTTGTGCAGAGACAGAACACTCAGTCCTAGATGGGGCTTACATGCCTGACATAGCCATAAACTCTCTGATTCCTTATTTACTTGATGTAGATTTCTTGCATGAATGATAGGGCACTAATAAAGTAAAAATATGGATACAAATGAGATGAATAGGGTAATCTCATTTGGAACAAGAGCAAAGTTGCAGGATGTTTTTAAAGACATCTTGGTTGTTGACGTACTCTTGGTCAGGAAGATTAGACAATTTGGAGGAACTCTGGCAGTTACTAAGGTTTATAACTTATTCTTACTAAGGGTATGATCCGGCAATGTCCTCAGCACCATGAACCTGTCATGACTTTAATGGGAATTGAGGGTGCTTAGCATCATAATTCTGCATCATTAGAATCCACCCACAAATAAAGGTCTGACCTACACGCTGTTCCACATGAGCAGACCCCTGTGGCCATGCAGAGACCCAGATATTTAGGTGCCTAACTTCTACTGAAATCAATGCGAGTTAGACACCTAAATACTTTTCAGGATCTGGCCCCCACTGACTTTGATGGAGCTGCACACGGGCACACTGTGAGGAACGATTTGCAGGATGAGGGCCTCATTTTGTTTCCAAAAAACTCATGCAGTGTGCCTACCTAGCACCTTTTTATGTTGTCAGGAGTCGATGTGTGTTTATTTTTCTCAGCTATGTCCTAAACACCTTTACCTTCATGGTACAGGAGGGAAATCAAGTCACTGCTACACAGTAACTGAATATGGATCATTCTCTGTGCAAGGATAATATATTTTGATTTTTTTTATTTGCATCTTCATAGAGGAGCTGAACATCACAAAAAGACATTCGAAGTCCCAGAATCTGCCTTAACTTCATCTCAATGTCTTCATACTACTTGCAGAGGGCTAGAGACTAGCCTGGCGGAATGTACTTTAATCGAGAGATCAAATATTAATAGTAACGAGGATTTTGCTAGTGTTGTGTGCCATAAAGAATATAGAGGTTGGTAAAATATGTGTCTTTTTTTAAACACTCTACTTAGGGTTTTTCAGTTTAAACACGGCATCCAATTAGGAAGTTGAATTCTAGCCTATCAAGTATGGTACCACAGGCACCGGCACTTCTAACTGTAGTCACATTTTATAGTCTTTAAAATAATTTTCAGCCTTTAGTTAGTTCAACAAGGAAAATAATTCATCTTCTTTTATAAAATATTTGGAGTAAAATTTCACAAAAGAAAACATAGCAAAATGTTGTGCCTGCAACTTCCTTCCCCCTCCAAGCCTAGCAAAGACCTTGAAGCTGAAGAAACGTTGCTTGAAATCCTTCTCTTGGGCAACTTGCGCCATCTCTAGTAAATCCTGTCTTTCCCTGATCAGCTGGAGGGGTGGCCAGTGGCATCCTTCTAGCCATCACTCTGTCCAGGATGACTGTGTAATGCATTTCAGAAAATTTAAGAACCCAGTAGCCTGGTACCAGCCAAGAGCCTGATTATGTGAATTGCTAGTGTTTCTGCAAAGTGCTCAACATCTTATATCATTGGTCCCAATTTAATTCCTGCATTGGTGTAAACTAAACCATGTTTTTGTTTAAAACATTTCATAGTTTTGTATTCTATGTATTGAAATTGGCAATAATTGGGCTTTCTTTGGCTGCTCTGGTAGCATCAGTGGGAGATGCAGCTGGTCAAAGGAGAAGTACAGATAGAGCTTCTCTGTCTTTGATCCAATGGCAAAAGCAAGAGTGTAGAGACACCTAAAATATGATGAATATCCTTCCAGAAGAAGAGGGTACACCACATTACTCACATGCACCACCTAGCAGTGGGTCTGAAATGGCATCTCCATCTTAGTCTTTAACAAAGAGAAATGAAGATCCCCTTTGCCAAGTTGCTGGAAGTTGGATGGGGGAAAAGAAAAGGCCATGTTGAGGGCCTGATGCAAAGCCTATTGAAATAAAGGAAAAGATTCCTGGGCTTTGGATCAGGCCCTAAGAAGGCTGTGGCCCAACTGTTGGAAAAATAAAATAAACAAACAAAATTTTTCCTTGTATGTTTCTGATGATGTAGAAAGTTAAATAAGAACTTTATTTTTCTTCCTGCTTTGCAGAATGTTTATCAACTGAATTCCGTTGTGTCAACAATAAATGCATTCCTTTACATGAAACCTGTAATGGAATCAATGACTGCGGAGACCTAAGTGATGAAATGTGTTGTAAAGGTAATAGTAGTTCTCCCTTCTAAAGTGTCTCATAGTTATGTACAGTAATACAATAGAAAACTTTCAAACAATCTTTAAAGTTATAAGGCATTATCCCAGTCCATTTCAATCCCGTTGAGGAAAAGGTCTTTCAACTTTCTAAGGTGACAATACTACAGCTTCATTACAGTTACGCAAGAAAAGTTAGGCACCTGTTAACTTCTTGAATCACGTGGATGATCTATTAGTATTAGGACAAAGAGAATAAAGATTTTTAGGAAACTTTTAATATAACAGTTTACTATTTAATATAAAGAATCATAGACCAACGAAAAAGTGTAGCTAGTTGGACTGAAAATGGATTATTAAAGATGGGCAAATAATAAATAATTCAACAAGTTTACATGTTTTTTCTGTTAGCAAATTGTCCGTAAAGCCAATTAAGATTTTCTCGAAGTTATTACTTATAATAAATTATTCACAGAGTAATATCTTTGCCTGTAGTTTGTTCCTGAGCAGTCACTGTGTTCAGTATTTAAAATTCCATCTGTTTTGACTGGAAACAGGGAACAGTGATCTGACTAGATGAGCATATATTTAGAAATTGGATTTCAGATGCCAGAACTGATGATTACAAATTCAAAATTCTCTTTCCCCAAATAATGTTGATTTTGCTGTTTTGGTGATTGTTCCTGCTGGTAAATTCATTTGCATGAATATTCCCAGAAAATGAACAAAAAGAGGTTCAAACACAGTCAAAGGTAATTTTTAAATAAAAATCTAACATATATACATGGGTTTTTTAAAGTATTTGCCAGTCTCAGTTATTACTTTTTATTTTTATCATAGCACCCAAAGTGTGCTTACTAATAGTAAGACGTGTGAAGGCAAGGTCCCTGTCCTGACATTCTTACAAGGTACATAACATTTGCAAGGAAAGTGTAGATAATAATCATATTTTTCTAAATGTCATTAACAAAATCTCACCCTTTCACATGGTATTTAAATTATATTTACAATACTTAAATCAAGTTTCTAAAGTTCAAAGATGATGCTAAACTACGGAACACCTGAGGAACAGACCTCTTGACCCCAAAGTTTGTGCATGAAAGGATTTACGCCAAGGAGTGCTTGTTCATGTGACTAGCGCTGTTTTTCATCAGTCTGGCCCTGATCCAAAGCCTACTGATGTCAAATGCAGTCTTCCCCAAGCCTTATACTGGTATTAAGGAACCATCAGCTTTTCCATTAAATAAAAAATCCCTGAATATAGATTTGCATGGGAGAATATAAAGTAAGTCAAGAAAACCTGGCAAAGCATTGGCTTTGCTGTTCAAAATGTATCACATTTTTGTGATAATAGAGAAGAAAGCCAGATACCTGAATTTATAGGAATGTTTCACCCAATAGAGGAGTGCCTGATGGTAATTAAGGGCCACGGTCAACATTTTCACAATACAAGCCTAAAGTTCAGTTCTTAATCCTATATTTAGCCACTTCCCAGTAGGATGTTCTAAAGCATTGCGGTCAATAGAACTTATGCTCCTAAATCATGTAAGTGCCTAAATATGGGCTTAGAAGGCTAACTTTTAGGCTCCTACTTTTGAAAATGTTGGCCCTAATCTCGTGAGATGTAGAACCCTCTACATTCCCATTGAAATCATCAAGAACACTAACAAGACTGAAAGGTGGGTTGGTGTTTGGCTCGGTTTGTGTGTGGCAAAAGTTCTTGAAAAAACTGGTAATGGGTCATGCTCAAAAAATGTGAGAATTACAGCACTAAACTGATGAAAGCCTGAAAAGTTGAAACTCTGTTTTAAAGTTGGAAAATGGGGAGTCTACAGCATTGATAGCATCCATTTTGCTTTATGTATCCAGTGTCTGGTTCCATTACATATTAATGAACATTTTACTTTTGTCATAATTATGGCTGCATTGTAGTTAAGTTACATTAGGTATCCTACAGTGGTGAGGTTGGTGAATCATTTGACCCCATCCCATACAAACTGAGTTCTCTTTTTGTTACAGAATGCAAAGGCAACAGTTTCCATTGTAACTCCGATGTGTGTATCCCAACTAATTACCTCTGTAACAGGGAACTGGACTGCCTTGCAGGAGAGGATGAATCTCAAGCTCGCTGTCGAGGTTAAACTTTCATAGATTTATCTTCTTTGTTCCAGTCAGTTTAAACTAGAGAATAAAGAATTCCTACATTTTAAAATATGCAACTGATTTGCAGAACAAGAAAATGCACTACTCTCCAAAAAGTTATGCAAACATTTGTAATAATGTTATGTTAATGGTTTCTGTTGAATTACACCCTGTTGCTCCTCTTCCTTCTAGAGGAAGAGGAAAAGCAAGACAAGTAAGGGACTGGGGAAACAGATCATGCCCTGGGGACCTTCATTGGAAGGGAATGTCATTTGCATCTGGAATATTGTACCATTCCCCCCATTTTCTACAAAGAGCCACTGGTTGTGCCAAAGATCCATGGCTGGGGAATGGGTAGGACTGGTGGAAGTATTTCACCCCAATAGCCCCATGAGAAATCCAACTAAATATTAATGTAGCCTGTCTGTATTACCAGTCCACTCTTCAAAAAATGTTTTATTTTGTTTTAAGCTTGTTATACTCTCTCTTACTCTAGCTCTCACACGGTCATCTTCCTTGTCTGATTACCTCTAAATATTTTCTTCTGGTGGAGGGTTATCCATGAGAAACTTCAGACAAATTTTATTTTATTTATCTAAGAGGTGAAGGAAGAGAGTCAAAATATAGTCTATATCAGAAAGCTAATCACTGTGATATTACACTGCTCTACAGCCAAAATGCTTCTGAAATAAATGTAGTCAAACTTTACTAATTCTGGGTCACTGAGAACGAAAATGATGCTTAAAATTGTTGATTGGCTCTAGTTTTCAAGATATGCTATTGGGTCAGTATATACGACCCTTGACTTGGGAATGGCGGAGGATAAGTGAGTTATAAAGGGAAGGGATCTCAATTTAAACCAGAAATGACTAAAATACATCTTTGACTGGATCTATGAATAAATCTATGACTGGGTTTGGACAGTACTTGCTTTTTAGGCAAAACAATGAATGATGCAATCTGAAGCTGGTATTGCGTCATACATGATATCAATTGCATCATGTTATTCCTAGAAGTCATGGATGGTGCAATCATAACAAAGCTTACATCACTCTGCTGAACAAATTGCCTATATCAGCTTTGATTTTGCAAAGGGACACATTTCTGTTTAGCCAAAGTGAGCAGAGATGCCTCGTACTTGTGTGAACAGTGCAGATAACTTCTGCTATGTTTGTGGTGAAGTGACTTTTGCATCACAAAAGCGCAGTATAATCACTATGGTTAAGAAAGCCTATCACCTTTATTTTGGCTGCAAAATTGGAGATCAGGACAAGAGGTGGGCCCCACACATATGCTGCAACACTTGTGCAACAAATCTTCACCAGTGGTTGAACAGGAAAAGGAAATCTATGCTTTTTGCAGTGCCAATGATTTGGAGAGAGCCAACAGATCATACCAGCAATTGTTACTTCTGCGTGGTGCCTCCAGTTGGGAAAGGTGTGTCAAAGAAGAAAAAGTGGACTGTGCATTATCCAAACATTCCATCACCTATACACCCAGTACCCCACGGATAAGGACTGCCGGTTCCTGATGCACCAGAATCATTCTCACTTGAGTCAGACGAGGAAGAGGAAGAGGATGAAACTTCTGGTCCTGAACCATCAATGTCACAGGACCCACATTTTCTCCCATCCTCCTCCTCTGAACCACACCTCATAACACAAGGTGAACTGAATGACCTTGTCAGGGATTTGGAACTACCCAAGAGTAAGGCAGAGCTGTTGGGCTCCAGACTACAGCAGTGGAATCTCCTGGCAGGTGATGTTAGGGTTTCCATGTTCCGTGACCGTCAAAAGGATCTTGTCCCATTCTTCTTCATGGAAGGTGATCTTGTAGCCTGCAACAACATCGATGGTGTGATGGCAGCCCTCAACATTGTTCACGATCCAGATGAGTGGAGACTGTTCATTGATTCATCGAAGACAAGTCTTAAAGCTGTTTTACTGCATAATGGCAATGTTTTGCCATCAATTCCAGTTGGTCATGCAGTCCATATGAAGGAAACCTATGACAACATAAAACAACTTTTGAGGTGCATAAACTATGACCAACATCAGTGGCAGCTTTGTGGTGATTTGAAGGTAGTTGCTCTCTTGCTTGGTCTGCAGACTGGATACACAAAGTACTGCTGTTTTCTCTGCAAATGGGATAGTCGTGCAAGAGATTCCCACTACATCAAGAAAGACTGGCCACTCCGACAGTCATTGGAGCCTGGGAGGAAAAGTGTTCAGCATCCACCACTTGTTGAATCAAGGAAGATTTTGTTACCACCCTTACACATCAAGCTGGGTCTGATGAAGAACTTTGTCAAGGCCATTGACAAAAACACAAGCAGCTTTCAAGTACCTCCGTGGAAAATGTCCAAGGTTAAGTGAAGCTAAGATAAAGGAAAGTGTCTTTGTTGGTCCTCAGATTCGTGAACTTCTTTGAGATGATGCATTTGACCATGCAGTGCGTGGCAAGGAAAAAACGGCATGGAAAGCCTTCCAGTTAGTGGCAATAAATTTTCTCAGAAACAACAAGGCAGACAACTACAGGTTGTTGGTGGAAAACCTCCTCAAGGCATACAAAAGCCTTGGTTGCAACATGTCACTAAAGATACATTTTTTGCACTCTCATCTAGATTTTTTTCCACCGAACTGCGGAGCAGTGAGCGACGAGCATGGCAAGCAATTTCACCAGGACATTGCAACAATGGAGAAACGCTATCAGGGCAAATGGAGCCCATCACTGCTTGCAGACTATTGCTGGACAGTGGCAAGAGATGCTCTATTTAATGAATACAAGAGACAAGCCAAGAAGCGACGAGTAGACACTGAATAGGACTAAACTATGTACATAATAGTTTTTTGCCTTTTGTTTCATAATAAATTTTATTTTTATAACCCTTTTGCTGATTTTTAAAGTGTTACATAAACAGGACAGGTGAAATATTATCATGTAAAGCAAGCATAAACACATGAAAAGACCTAGGTTTACAATTTATGATTACAACTCTACTATCTACACAATATACATAGACATAAAATGTAAAAACTTAAATATCTTAGAAACAGTAGCCAATCAGTTGTTTTAATTGTCATATTTGAATTCAGCACATCAAAATACATAATAAATAGCACATTTTATCTCTGAAGCAGACGACTTCTCAAAAATTGTAGACCAGTGTTATTTGTATTATGGTGGTGTTCAAAGGGAATTGGACAGTGTGTTGCTGTATGCACTGTGCAAACATAACGGAAGAGCTGTCCTGAAGAGTTTACAATCTAAATTTAAGACAAGTGAGTTTGACGGACAACAAGGAAGAGGGAGATAAGATGAAGGTAACAGGGAGAAGTTTATGTGTTTACACAGGGTACCTATATACACAACTTGATGGTTCCGAATTATTTTAAAACATTGGGGTACTGAGAAGAGTGTTTTGCCTGTCATCCAGCCATCATAAAGTGGCTGATTTCTAGTAAACTATGAAGTAGAAGTGGGGCTTTAGGAAGGGTTTAAGGCAGATGGTTGTATCCTGTCAGATTAGTTGCGGGAGGATGTTAGAGGAGCAGCGTAGAAGAAAGAACAAAGATGTCGTGGAGAAGAGGACAGATGATCAGTTCTCAAAAGTATTTGGGCACCTATCTCCATGGAAATCAATAGGAGTTAGGTGCCTGAATACTTTCAGGATCTGGGCCATAGTTATTATTTGTACAGTAGTGGTTTCCACAGAACACTGGGCATTCCATTGTCCTATGCACTGTACAAATACATAGGAAGACATGCCTGAAAAGTTTACAAAGTAAATTTAAGACATATTTTGTTGCAGGAACAATGTACAGCAAAGAAGTGTGTTCAAACTATGCTGTTGTTTTTATGCTTTATTCTTAGGTGAGCAAAAGCCAAAGCCAAAAGTTCAAGGTAAATATTTTGGTCTTCTGTTATTTATAGATGAGAGAGAGAGAGAGAGAGAGTGTGTGTGTATTTACAGGCATTTCAGTCACTCTAGTATAATAAATATTTCTAAGTTCAGTGCAGTACAAGTATGAGAGCATTTGCATGTGTGTGTCAGAAGGACAGCAAGAATTTAATATAAATTGATGTTTTTGTGTTTTATTCCCAGGACATTCACATTCAAAGGCTAGCATTCAAGGTAAATATTTTGAAGTCTTTATTTTTATATGCTAATTACAGACTGCCACTGTGCAAAGTTCTCCACATCAATTAGCATTTAATCATGACCCGCAACACTACTGCTACTGTGGTACAAGACCTGCAAATGGAAGTCCCAATTATCAAAATTCCCATTTATTTCAATGTGTGTTTTGTTTGGATAAAGCCTGAAGGTTAAGG
The DNA here is from genome assembly GCF_013100865.1 of Trachemys scripta elegans. Taxonomy (NCBI): domain Eukaryota; kingdom Metazoa; phylum Chordata; order Testudines; family Emydidae; genus Trachemys; species Trachemys scripta. Next base: position 32,234,715 of record NC_048302.1, on the reverse strand, counting down.
TCCAATAGGGAACATTTAATTTATTTCATTATGATCCAAATACCCCCAAAACCAGGCTAAAGGAGTCATTTAGCACAGAACTCAAATAATCAAACAAACGCACATAGTCCGCTGAGGACTGTTATGCCAGCCAGAGTGACCACAATTGATGGCATCACACCAGGCATCATGTAATGAAGTTCCCAGATCTGGCTCAATCCCGCAAATCCAATAATCTCTGGGATGGTCCCACAGACAGCATGAGGTAAGGTCGGAGAACGCAGCCCTTTGTGCGTCAATGGAGAGTTTGAGAGCATAGTGTGCTGGGGTTTTTTTTGTCCATCCTGGAGACATTGCCAAAGCATATGCAACGCGGCTTTTCAAATATGATGAGAGATTGAAGGAAGGTCAGATCTCCGTGACAGTATGGCATTTCACACAAAGACAAACCACTTTATGCTCAGGCTTTAGCACTGACAGCACATATAGATTGCCTCTAGCCATTCCAAGTCTGCCTGCATGAGAGTCTGGGCTTCTGACCTGTATAGCAATATAGGTAGTACATAAGTTTGATAGATCCTGACCTTTGTCTTAGCACAAAGACATTTTTGCACCCATTAGCAAGACATGGACGTCACACAGGAAGCAGTGAGACTTATTCATTGAAGAACATCCGGTTTGCTCTGACTGTTTGAATTCTGCTTGCAGCCTAGGTAGATGAACTCGTCAATGTACACAAATACACCATCACAATTTAAAATAACCTTGCCACATACTGCTCCTTTGAGTGCCACAAAGCTTCCTGAGATGGGTGTCATGGAATGATGAATTTTGGGGGATTCATAGTGGAGGAGGAGATTACTTGAAGGAAACCAAAAAGAAAGGGAGGAAAATACCAGGATATAATTGTTTAGATGCAGAATGCCCCTCTAATCTTGATTAGTGGTGTATTTAGCACATACATATGAATTAGACCACTTGTTATTTGCATACTACTTTTAAGCAGAGAAAGCCAAAGAGTGTCATATTATGTGGAGATTTTATAATTTAGAGAAATATCTACTAAGAACTGGGATGAAAAAGTATTTCTAATAATGTATGGAACAATATATTTTCATTTTTAAAAAACCTATCTTTTTAACACAAACATATGTTTAAGTGATAGTGCAATTTAAAATGTTTATAAACATTAAACTACTAATATTCCATTATTTTATTACAGAACAAATAGAAGACACCTCAACTTCCAGTATGAATGGAGGTCAGTTTGATTAAAGCTCCACTTCCTACCTGGTTGCCATGTCATGGACGAACTTTCCCTAAATTCTCTTCTGATGGAGGATCATCCATGAGAAATTTTAGACCAGTTATGCTAGATTTGTTTAACAGGTGGTGAAAGGGAGTCAAATTCAATTTATATCAGAAAGCTAGATCCACAAAGGTATTTGGGCACCTGTCTCCATGGAAATCAATGAGAATTTGGTGCCTGAATGCCTTTGAGAATCTGAGCCATAGTTATTACTGGTACTGTTGTGGTTTCCGCAGAGGAATAGGTATCCCATTGTTCTAGGTATTGTACAAACACATAAGAAAACACATCTGAAGAGTTTACAGCCATGGTCACCAACTGGTCGATCGTGATCTCCTGGTCGATCCTAGAGGATCTCCCAGTCGATCGCAATCTCAGGCTGTGTAGTGGGGCTGCCACTAAGGCGGGCTCCCTGCCTGCTCCGGCTCCACGCCGCTCCCAGAAGCGGCCAGCGTGGCCCCGGGGGTGGGGTGGGGGGTCTCCCTCCTCTCGTTGCTCCTGCCTGCAAGAGCCTGGCCCGCGCAGCTCCCATTGGCCGAGAATGGAGAGCTGTGGCCAGTGGGAGCTGTGGGGGTGGTGCTTGCAGAGAGGGGCAGTGAGCAGAGCCATGTGTCCCCTGCTTCTCCCAGGGGCCGCAGGGGCGTGTTGGTCCCTTCCGAGAGTGGCATGGAACCGGGGTAGGCAGGGAGCCTGCCTAAGCGGCAGCCACTGTTCACCACCAACCAGGAGCTGCCAGAGGTAAGTGCTGCCTGGCAGGAGGCTTCACCCCAACCCCCAGCCCTGAGCCCCCTCCCAGAGCCAGCACCCTGTACCCCGCTGCATCCCAACTCCCTGTCCCAGCCCTGGCCCCCCAGCACCCCAACCTTCTGCCCCAGGCTCAGCCCAGAGTGCCCTTCCACACTGAGAACCCCTCAGCCCCAGTCCAGAGCCCTCATCCTCTCCCAAAACCCTATCCCCTACCCCAGCCCGGAGAAAGTGAGTGAGGGTGGGGGAGAACGAGCAACGGAGAAGGGCAGGGATGGAGTGAGCACGGCGGGGCACATCCTGGGTTGCCCTTAAATTCAAAAAGTGATCTTGGGTGTAAAAAGGTGGGACACCACAGTTTTACAGACACATTGTTAAGACAAGGGAGTGTGACAGACAACAAGGAAGAGGTATATAGGATGAGGGTAACGGGGAGAAGTTTATGTGGTTACACAGAGTAGCTATATGCACAACTTGATGGTGCCAAATTGTTTAAAGCATTGGGGTTTTGTGAAGGGTGTTTTGCCTGTGATCTGGCCATTATTAGCTAGCTGATTTCTAGTAAACTGCAATAGAAGAAGGCCTTTAGGAATGATTTAAAAGGAGATGATTATGTCTTTACCGATTTGTGGAGGGAGTGTGTTTCAAATATAAGGGGCAGCATGGAGAAAAGCACAAATATGAATTTAGGAGAATAGGACAGATTAGCAGTTAGAGCAGATGGTGCAACTGGGAAACGACAAATAAGAGATAAGAGAGAATAAGCGGAGAGGACAGAACCTAAGTGCTTGGATGATAAGAAGCTTGAACTTGAAGGAGTGGAAAATTGGGAGCACATCCTTCTAGCTATTAATCCTACATTTATGTATTTTATTTGTGTATAATTTGTCCAAACATTCCTATCTTTAATTGCATTTTGGATTGATAAACTGTTCTACAGTGTCTTGTCGACTGACTCATCTTTACCCGTCTTTTGTTTGACTGTGGGTTTTGTTGTAGTGAAATAGTCTAATCAGGCCGAAGCTTCACATTCAGGTTATGCATAGTGTATTCTGAAAAGACTATATTTCTTTTGAATAAAAACAAAAAGACTCTTGATTCATATAATCAGGGCATTTTTCCCAGCAGCCATATGTAATACAACCTTGGAAAATCACCAACAAAATTTAGTAGCAGAGTCATAAAACATACTCACCCATCTATGACGATGATAAAGAAATTAACAGTATTTTATTCGTCCATCAATAAATAAATGATTTAGTCAAGGCAAGTAGACTTTTCCAATGCTATCCGAACATCTAGTTAAATAACTGCTTTCTACAAAATCAGCAAACGGTAGAGTTGGAAACTCTTTCTCGCTGGTACAATGTACAGCAAATCAGCATGTTCAGACTATACTGATGGTTTTGTGTTTTAGCCTTACATGAGCAAAAGACAAAGCTAAACATTCCAGACAAATGTTTTTATGTTCTATTAATTTATGTATATTTATATTTATAGTCATTTCACTCACTGCAGTATAAAAAATATTTCCCTACTCAATGCTGTACAAGTGTGGGGAGTATTTGCATATGTGTGTCTGTGAGAGAGAGAATTTGGTGTATATTGATGTTTTTGTATTTTATTCCCACAGTGTTCATATGCAAAGCTTAAAATGCAAGATCAAAATATTTTGAAGTCTTTTTATTTTTATATACTTAATTATAGACTGTGCAAAGATCTCCATAGCAACTAGCCATTTAATCTTGACCTGCAACATTTCTGCTATTATGGTATAGGACCAGCAATGAAAGCACTTTCATTTCAGCCCTTATGTAGCCAAAATCAATAATGATTTCAGTAGATGTTTTGTTTGAATAAAACTTGGAGGATCAAGTCCAGTAAAGGAACTTCATATGTGCCAAATCTCCCCATTAAGCAGGCTAAAGGAAGCATTTCACACACGACCGCACCACCTAAATATAAAATAACCCTGCTGCATGCCTTCCTTTGAGCTCCACAAAACTTCCTGAGATGGGTGTCAGAGAACAATGACTTTTGGGGGCCTCATAGTGGAGGAGAACCAGATGATATTACTCAAGTGAAACAAGAAAGAAAGGGAGGAAAGTGACAGCATGTGGTAGTTTAGATGCAAAATACCCCTCTAACCTTGAATAATGGGGTGTACATTTATTAATTGGACCGCTTGTTATTTGCAGAACTCTTACGGAGAGAAGGCCAAAGAGCGTCATATTACTTGGTGATATTGTGATATACAGCAACATCCACTAAGAACTGGGATGAAATTTGTGTTGTTTTTTAAGGAAAATAACATGTTACCATTATTTTGACACAAAAGTGCTAGGGTAACTTGAAATGTTTGTAAATATTTGGGTACTAATATTTCATTCTTTTACTACAGAACAACATGTCCAAAATTCTAATATAGATGAAGGTAAGTTTCACTAAAACTCCAGCCTAGGTGGATACCATGTCATAGGTGAACTTTCCAAAGCAATCAGGCATTTTTCAAATAAGCATTTACATTGTTTATCTAAGCCAGTGGTTTTCAAACTGTGGGTCGCGACCCAGTACTGGATCGCGCAATGTAAGGCACTGGGTCACGGCGGCTCTGGTCAGCACCGCCGACGGGGCCGTTAAAAGTTCCGATGGCGATGCTGCCTGGCTAAGGCAGGCTAGTCCCTACCTGTTCTGACACCGCGCTGTGCCCCGGTTCCCGGCCAATGGGAGCTGGGGGCAGGGCAGTGCCTGCAGGCAAGAGCCACGCGGAGCTGCTTGTGTGCCTCTACCTGGAGCCGGACTTGCTGCTGGCCGCTTCTGGGATGCAGCGTGGTCCGCGGTGCCAGGACAGGCAGGAAGCCTGCCTTAGCACCCCCACTGTGCCGCTGACCAGGAGCCACCCAAGGTAAGCTCACACCCCAATCCCCTGCACAGAGCCCCCCCAGCCTGGAGCCCCGTCTGCACCCCAAATTCCTCATTCCCAGCCCTCACCCCTGCACCCCAACCCTCTGCCCCAGCTCCATTGGGTCACAGGCATCAACAATTTTCTTCAACTGGGTTGCCAGAAAAAAAGTTTGAAAACCACTGATCTAAGCTATACAAGATTTTAAAAACAAAAAGAGCCATAAGAAATTGTGGCCCTAGATTCTTTGTTACTCTTGTCCTGAACCCAGCATGCAGAGTATCTCACAGATGTCATATTTTCAACAAAAATTTAAATCAGTCTCCAGTTTCTACTGTGTTGAATTCCTACAATTACTGAGGTAATTGTGGGCCAGATTCACTAGCAGTTAGGCATTAGGTCCAACGTTCATTGGGATTCACAAAACTGCCATTCAGTTGCCACCTAACACTCCTAGGGCCCAAATTAGTAGGGGTACAGGGGGGAGTTGTTGTTTTGTCTTGTTTTAGTTTTTTGTTTGTTTTTTTTGCCAGTGCAGATTTGTACACAAATTGAAAGAAAAAAAAATCACTCTCGAGTGAGTGGTGTTGTGACCTGGCGCACGGGGTTGCATCACACCACCACTCAAATTTGGCCTGGCCTCCCCTCCATCATGACGGAAGGGAAGCGGGTCCAAATTTGAGCAGCATTGCAGCTTGTGCACCAGATCACAGCCACCAATACCTCCTCCTGCAAGAAACGGCTTCGGTGTCTAACTTCAGGAGAGTGTTCACAGCTATGATTCCTAAGCACAAATTGGTGCCTCCTTGTGATCTGGATTTGGATCCCTAGCTCCTTTTGAAGGTTGGAGCTCAGGCCACACACCTCTCCTTGAGCTTCCTAATGCAGTGGTCCCCAAACTGTGGGGAAACACCCCTGTAGAGGCACGTGGAGGAATGTTTAGGGGGGCTCATGGCAGGGCCTGGGTCAGTCCCCATAGGGGGTGAGGAGGGAGCGCCACCCAGCCCATCTCTGGGCCGGGCCACAGCACCACTGTGGGCCGCAGCTCCACTCCGCCCCCAGGCCAGCTCTGTCCTCATTCCCTCTCTAGCCCTAGTTCAACCCCCAGCTCCACCTTTAGACCAAGCTCCTCTGCTGAGCCAACTGTGCAGTAATGGGGGGGGGACAGACAGTAAGGGGGGGGGGGGACAGACAGATTCCATTACTGGTAATCGGGGGCATGACAGGAAAAGGCCACCACTGTCCTAATGGCTGGTTTAGGCAACCCAAACCCCACCTTAGGCAACCCAAACCCCACCTTCCCGACTCAGCTTGCTGGCTTTTGTGGATTCTATTCTTGGGTGCCTAATTCTACCCGTGCATTGTATACTAGGCACCTAACAGCAGGCTATGAATTCCACTAGATGGCAGATGCCTAATTCCCTATGTTAATCTTGCCCTGAACGGCCATAGAAATCAAATTATTAAAAAAAAATAATCTCATTTTGATGAAAATTAATGTGTTCCTTAAATGACATGCTCTTTCCTTTTTGTTAAAGAAAGGAAAACATTAAAGACCTTGTTGCCTCAGTTAAAGTGTGGTGTTACAAACCACCCAGTAACTCGACGGAAGCGAATCATAGGAGGAAACACTGCTACAAAGGTAACAACAAAAGTGACCTAGTCTGATAAATTGTATATGGGCATTGTTGTCTTTAGCTTTTCAGCATCTTGATGTACCAATGGAAGTATTGTCTCAAAGTATAATAAATGCAGAAATCTAATCAGTTTGTAAGATTGCAGTTTTGAACAGAAGGGGTAAGTCTACACTTCAAGCTGGGGGTGTGATTCCCAGCTCAAGGAGACATAGCCCTGCTACTCTGATTGAGTTAGTATGCTAAAAATTAGTATGCAGTTAATTAATCACAGTTAACTCATGCCATTAACTCAAAAAAAATTATTGCGATTAATCACACTTATAATAATAGAATACCAATTGAAGTGTATAAAATATTTTTGGATGTTTTTCTACATTTTCAATATTGATTTCAATTACAACATAGAATTCAAAGTGCACAGTGCTCACTTTATATTATTTTTGATTCCAAATATATGCACTGTAAAAGTGATAAACAAAAGAAATAGTATTTTTCAGTTCACTTCATACAAGTACTGAAGTGTAATCTCTTTATTGTGAAAGTGTAACTTACAAATGCAGGGTTTTTTTGGGTTACATAACTACACTCAAAAACAAAACAGCATAAAACTTTAGAGCCAAGTCCACTCAGTCCTACGTCTTATTCTGCCAATCGCTAAGACAAACAAATTTGTTTACATTGATGGGAGATACTGCTGCCTGCTTCTTATTTACAATGTCACCTGAAAGTGAGAGCAGGCATTCACATGGCACTTGTAAATACCTTGCAATGCCGGCTACAGAAGTGTCATGCGAACGCCTGTTCTCACTTTCAGGTGGCATTGTAAACAAGAAGCAGGCAGCATTATCGCCTACAAATTGTAACCAACCTTGTTTGTCTGAGTGATTGGCTGACCAAGAAGTAGGACTGAGTGGACCTGTAGGCTCAAAAATTTTACACTGTTATTTTTGAATGCAGTTTTTTTGGTACATAATTCTACATTTGTAAGTTCAACTTTCATGATAAAGAGATTGCACTGCTGTACTTGTATGAGGTGAACTGAAAAATATTTTTTTTGTTTTTTACAGTGCAAATATTTGTAATAAAAATAAATATACAGTGAGCAGTGTACACTTTGTATTCTGCATTATAATTGAAATTAATATATTTGAAAATGTAGTAAACATCCAAAAATATTTAAAATAAATGGTATTCTATTGTTGTTTAACAGCATGATTACTCATGATTAATTTTTTTAATCGCTTGACAGCCCTACTAAAAATAGAATGTAGCTGTGCCAGCGTGAGCCACCCAAGTACATGCCTGTGGTCTCACACAAGCATGTACTCAGGGTGGCTAGCCCATCGCGGCACCACAACTGCATGCTATTTTTAGCACACTAGCACGATCAGATCTAGTGTGAGTATGTCTCCTTGAGCTGGGAATCACATTCCCGGCTTGAAGTGTAGACTTACCCAAAGATGTCTGGAAAAGCAATGGTTAAGGCTTGAATAGAAAGTTTATTTCTTCAAAGGAAGTTGAGTGTGTGTCACAGGATTGGCTCCAATATGCACTCTTAACCAAGATTTTTGCATTTAATTCCCCCCCTCCTTTTTTTTTAAGATAAGAGAATAAAGATACTAGCTGTAAAACTACTAGTAGTATTTTGAACAACTGCACAAGCTTTATACTGCACCATTTTAATGAGATGCAAACTGTACTTTGGAGTTTCATAATGCAGCACTACGGAGTGCGTGGTGTAGTAAAGGTACACCAGCAAAAACTGGAGCAAATAATTTATCAAAATACTGTAGTTAGAAAGAATATCCTGTCAAAGCAGAATTAAAACCTGAGTAATGTGCCTAATGATACAGTCACATATTATATTTGATCATATAGGGTCAGATCCTATCACATGAACCATGCAGATTTTTTTTTATAGGGTGAATTCCCTTGGCAAGTGGCAATTAGAGAGGGTAGTGGTACAGTGAACTGTGGAGGAATTTATATCGGTGGCTGTTGGATTCTGACTGCTGCACATTGTGTCAGGTAAAATCCATTCTGGAAACAATTTGCTTCTTGCAAAGTACAGAAAACATTTTATAGGTTCTTGTACTTCTCATCTGCTTTTTTGCTGACTCTCAATTGCATAGAGGAAAAAATACAGAGTTGCACAAGTCAGCAAACCAAAAATTACTATACTGAAACAAACCAAAAACCCAGGAGTCTGCACACCAATATCTGTGCTCAGCTCCTAAATTCTTAGTGTCATTGTTGGGTAGATTCAGCCCAGTCAGTATCATTACATCAGATTTCCTCTAGCTCTCTCAGCCCCTCAGCATGTTCACTGATTCTACCATAAAGGATTTCCAGATGGGGTCCTTCTGAATGTCTGAAAAGCTTTTCCTGCTTTTTAATACTGTCTATCTAGGCATTTATACAGCAAAGATCACTATGGTATCAAATTACATAATTCTATAATCAGTTGTCTTCTTATAAAGCTGAATTCTCTTCTCCTTTTCAGGAGCAAGATAAGCCAAGTGTGAGTTAAAGAAAATCTTAAGGCTATTCTGCCTTCTCCTGCATGGTTCTCATGCAAGTAGCGCAGCCTCCAGATTCTCCTAAATTACTCTTCTTTCCCTTCTTCCAAAGGCAGACAGTTGAGAGGGTTTGAGTGCTTTTTCTCTTCGTTATAGGTTATGGAAAAGCTATGGCAAAAGGATGGATCTTGCAATTTGTCCTGAAGGTGGTCAGGTTAGGTCTGCTATTCCTGAGGAAGGGAATTGCATAGTCAAGGGCCTGCAGCCCAAGTGGCTTTGTTGCCAGCTCCCTCTAGTCTTAAAGCCCCAGAATGCCCCACTCTCCCTTGGCTGCAAGTTCAATGCTGCACCCAGCTTCTCAAGCAGGTGCTTGGGGCGGCCGCTCCGGAGACGGCCGGCACGTCCAGCTATTCGGTGGCAATTAGGCGCACGGTCCCTCACTCCGCCTGGGAGTGAAGGACCTCCCACCGAATTGCCGTCGCAGATCACGATCGCGGCTTTTTTGTTTGTTTTGTTTTTTGTTTTGGCTGCTTGGGGCGGCCAAAACCCTGGAGCCGGCCCTGGCTGCACCTCTGAAGTGCAACACAGACTCTCACCCCAGGAATCCAACCTATGATTACTGCAGCTAAACTGCTTGAAGCAGCATTAGTACACAGCCAGTGGAGGGGAAGGAAATCAGTAGGGGAGGTATAAAGGGGATTATGATCTACTGTGGGACATCTCTTCAAGGCACCTGCCGTTTTGGGAGCTGAATTTCCTATCTGTTCCACAGGGGTGTGGGGAGAATTTGGGGAGGGGAAAACAAAAGCCTGCACATACACCTGATTGAAAAATGAACAGGAAATTCCTTGAATCAAAACTCTCCTTTCCTTTCCCCTACATGTGGAAAAACAACATAGGGCAAATGTAAGCTTTATTTTGTCACCATTTAATTTAACTGGCAAGTTGTGCATTAGAATATCAGAATTTGCAAGAAGGCTTTAGTGATACTGCATGAGTACCAAGTCTAAAATTCATCCATATAGATTTTTAAATTCACATGTTCATATAATTTGTTCAGCCTCGATGCATATTTTATTTGTTTAAGATGTTATTTACTGATAAGGAAGTGTCACTGTTGATGTGCATTTATACCGAGAAGATGAAAAGATAAGGAGATCTATGCAGTAGCTTGATGTGATTGGTGGTGTTTCTTGGGTCATTGGTCTGACCCTGCTCTCACTGAAACCGTATGGCAGAACTCCCATGGGCTCAATGACCATAACATGTATAAACTTTTGTCTCTCTCCTACATTTTACATGAAATCCTGAGTTACATAATGCATAGGTGATGCAGGAAAACAGAACCTACAGCAGAAGAATTAGAGAAGGCAGGATGTTTGGGGTTGGAGTAGTAACAGAAAAAGTTCCTGTTGCCCATGTCAAATGCAGAGCATGCATTAAAGGGCAAGTTGTAATCTTTCACTGGCCTCGTGTGGAGGAGGGGAACAGGAACTATTCCCTGTGTATGCCCCTTGGGAGTGTACGTTTCCCCAAAGGGTGCACAGATGAATGGGGAGAAGGAAGTGATGGTCCCAACATCCTCTCCACTCTGGCCCAGGGAGTGGTCTGGGCATACCCCCACCAGAGTGGGGTGAGGAGCAAGGAGTCTGTACAACAGTACTTCTATGTACTGGGGCACAACCAGAGAAGCACGGTCCTCCTAGTATTTCCCTTGAGGCAGTGGTAACAATACATTTTGGCCTATTAAATTATTTGTCCATGTCAGATACATCACTATACAATAAGTGGCATCTGTCTCCACATTTGATACAGTTCAGAAAGATCCTGGTCAGAGGATAGTAATACTTAATGTGTGTAGTATTATTATTATTTTACAGAAATGCTGATGAATTGCTAAATGGCATAACACTTACTGCAAGCCAGAATTAACATTTGTGCTTGTATTTATTAACAAAATATAACTGACATTTCTTTTACAGAAAAAGTCGAGTTAATCAGTATCGGATATGGACTGGAATATTAGATACAATCGTCTATAATCAAGAGATAGATACTTTTAGATTAAACCAAGTGATAATCCATGAAAACTATAATGCCTCAAACTATCTGAATGACATTGCTTTGTTGGAGATGAAAAGTAATGACAAAGGAAAACCATGCACACTAGCATACAGCATACCTGCCTGTGTTCCCTGGTCAGAATATCTGTTCAGATCTGGACATCAATGCAAAGTTTCCGGCTGGGGACTAGCAGACGGTATTTGATTTTTTTAGTTTATAATGAATTATTTATACTATGGTAGTTTCCAAAGGTTCAAGTCTGGATCAGAACCTCACTGTGCTAAGTACTGTACAAACTGGTAGGAAGACACTTGTCCCAAAAAAGTTTACAATCTAAATAAATTTTATAAAGAAACAAAACAAAAACGTGTGGAGAGAGGTGGGGAAGGAATACAACATACGTGTAAAGTGATCAACTAAGTCATGTTAGTTAGATGTCTATTTGTAGCATATTTGTTTTATTTATAACACAAAAACATAACTGTACAATTGATCTGGAGTGAGGAAGGCACTCAAGGTTGAAGTGAAGAGGAAGATATTGTTGGAGTGAAGGGGGAGGAAATACATAAAGGGAGAGCAAAGCTGAATGGGACAGAGGGGAAAGAGAAAGAGGGCAAAAAAAAACATGGTGGTAAGGAGAGCCAGGCTGGGCAACCAAGGTACTGCAGTGATGGGAGAGGGGCAGGATTAAGAAAAATAGTAAGTAAAACTCTGCATACTGACTGATTTGCACAGATGAATGGTGTATTTTGATCACTTATTTGCCAATCTGCATGGGGTAAAGACCTGGACATGTGTCACAGGGAAGGATCCTGAAAAGTTTGAATTCGCCTAGTTTTCTTTATCACTCTTCTCTTCTCGGACCTCAGCCAGACAGAGGTGCTGCCCTGTGCTCCAGTCCTCCAAGGAGTGTAAAAACACTGGACATTTTTAATGAGCATTCTTTTTGCCAAAGATGCGATCATTTCCCTCATGAATTACAGAGGTTGATTAATAGCATATGGTGAATTAAAAGGCTGGCATGGAAGCTACATTTAAAACTGCTACTATTAAATTACCCTCTAGTAACACTCCACTTAGAAAACCAATTTCCATTTTGATCACAAGTGGCCTGTGATTAAAACGGTACAAAAGAGACTACGCTCTATAAAATGTCGAGGGACAAAAAAACAGTTTGTCCACAAGATAGGATGTGACTCAGTCATCTAGCAACCCTTCTCTTGTGAAAAGAAAGAAAAGAAAAAGGACGATGTAAGAGAGATCAAGAGGGAGGGGTAATAAAGATAGGAAAGGTGGGAGGAGGAAAGAAATTTCCTAATATTTAAACATTGAAAATACTGCAAGCTATCACAAGAGTTGTTTACTCTGAACAAGATCATGAGGATTTATGATGCTGGTCCATTTAGGAAGCCAAGATGAAGAGCTAGACTGGAAAGCATGACAGTTTTATCTAGAGGCCCCTTAAGTGTCAGACTGAAATTGAACAAAATTAAGTCTTGAGTGTGGTCTCTATTTAATTCTTTAAGGATGCTGATATTCCCAGATATATCTAATGTCCTCCCTTAAATGAGATTGCCTAGATTAAGATTCCCCTCCTCACAGACAATACAAAAGGCATTCCACCACTGTGTGTCATATTGTGTAGTCTATAAATTGCAAGCACCGACAGAAAATGAGGAAACAAACTAGGAGGGTCAGGATCTGGGATTAGCTAAAAATGTGTTAGAAAATGTAACTGCTGTGTGAGATTCTGTAGTTAAATAGTACTGCTTTTATCTGGCTGATGTGCTTGACTATACATGGAGAAAGTATGCATGCATTTAAATTATGTATTGTATAGAATAGAATAGGTTATATTAAGTCAGGAAAACAAGTATGAAACTTTTGATTTATGACAATGTATCTAAAATGCATTTCAAATTCAAAGGTTTTATTCTTTTCTTTTTTAGGTTATACCAAACAATTTGTTCTTCGATGGGGCAACATTAATTTATTTCCAAACTGTTCAGATATCTATAAAGAGCGCTTTTTTGACGAAATGGAATGTGCAGGCAAGTAATTTCATCACTATTATTTCTTTCTGGTATCATCATCAAACCCACCTCCCTGAATATCTGAAGTCCTACTACCCAGTGCTCTCTTATAACCCTGAAATACAGTAAACTAGACACCATAGTGAAGCTCTTAGCAAAGTGGTAAGGAACCAAAATGCTCTTACTAGATCTGCTGTAAAGTGATGCAGACTTTTAGTACCAACTTGCATGTACAACTACACAGCTATGTTTGCAAATGCAGTTATGACTACATGCAATTACTGTGATTATGCATGCAAATTTCAGCACCCAATTGTGTGAGAGATTTATGGGCACAGGTGGGCTACTGTCCATTGAAAATCTGGCCTTTACTGTCTTTGGCCTGGATTCAGAAAGGTACTTAAGTGCACGTATAACTTAAAGCACATGAGTATTCCCATTGAATGTAATTTAACTGTTTGTATGCTTAAGCACTTTGTTGGAGCGGGTCATTTCCACCCATCATTCTTTGTCCCCTGGAAGATGTTACCAACTTTTTAAAAGAAGAAATGGTCAAACCTGGTCAGAATGCATTAGCACTCTAGGGGACCATTCCAAAAGCTGAAGTTAGAGCCTTGAATTCAAAATTTTAACTTCAAGCTACTAGAAGAATTGCCACAAGCTTTCTTAAACTTAATATGTAGCCAATTAATATGACAGATGGTTCTGTCCCTCCTTGAATTTAAGTAAACAAAGGGAATGCTTAAAAAAAAAATAGTGAAAAGTGGTCCAATTAAGCTGTGAGAGAATTCAGTCTGATGCCTGCAAGGTATTGGGTCCTGTGGGACGCATGTTATCTCCTAGGTCTGCCATACTTTTCAACTGATAGTACTTTTACGTGGAAGGCAGTCACCTATTGCAGCAATGGGCAGCAGTATAAAAGCTTAAGATATTAATCAAAGATGAATTTTTAGAGAACTTATCGACTTCCTAGATATCAAGAAGAAAAGGGGAAGCTTTCTCTCCCCAAAGCAAACACAAACCTTCAATATGGTTTTGGAACGGAGGACTGCTACTTGCGAGAGTATGTACCCACCAGCATGAGTAAGGGTTGCATAATCAAGCACTGTGTGGCTGGTCATCACACTTCACTGTCTGCATCACAAAACACACAACCGCAATCAGCAACAGCTGACACTTTTTGGGAAAATTCAGAAGGGAGGCCACATTTTGATAGGCATGGAGACGTCCTCTTATTAAGAGAACAGCTAAAGTTATAGGTATGCTGTAGTACTGTGGTAATGTTGCTGCATTATTGTATTTTCACATTCTTCACACTTGATCTATTTTTCAGAACCACTATACTCACTTAAAAAGGATGTTTGGTGCTTATTTTGGTTCATTTTCTATAGATGACTTTTGAAACAATATAAAATACAATGGACTGAATTCTGCTCTGATACTCTGATATAAAACTTTAATTACTGTCTAGTAACCGAGTGAATGTTATGCTATTGTAATGAGCAGAATTTGGCCACCTATGATTTTAGAAAATAAGTTCTGCAGTCTTCACAATAGGAAAAACATGCATATAACACATTTGCCTTGGTGTTTTTCCTCAGGTACCTTTGATGGTTCCATAGATTCCTGTAAAGGTGATTCAGGAGGACCCTTGGTCTGTATGGATTCAAATAATAGGGCATATGTGTGGGGTATTGTGAGTTGGGGTGAAAACTGTGGAGTTCAAGGATTCCCTGGAGTTTACACAAAAGTAGCTAAATACTTTGATTGGATTAGCCGTCATGTGGGAAGGTCCGTTATTTCTCTATATAATGTGTGAAGCTTTGGGAACTAAATACTACATTCTCAGCACCTACACACAAAAAAGAAAATTAGTTCTACCTTAGAATCAGCAGTTTTATTACATACTTGCAATTTTTGGAAGAAATGTTTAAACAAATATTTGAAAATGCTATTAGTGTTCTATAAATGTAATGATTCTTGTAGAAAGTGTTTTGTACTAAAATTAGTTCACTGCAAGATTCTCTAATAAATGCGTGTATACTATAAGGAAATTAAAACATCTGATTTGGGGGGGGGGATATTACATTTCATGTTTGTGCATTGGGATGGGCTGTTAAAATGGAAAATTATGCTGAAAACAAGGAATAATAAAATGAATACATGACTGTTCAAACCTAGCAGAGATTATAGCAACCTAAACACTGAAGAAATCCAGTCAGTCACACCAGCATGAGTATCATCACAAATCTCCTGGAAATGCCCAAAGGCTTAAAACAGACACTCAGAATAATATGTTCCACCAGCACCAAATACAGAGGAATGAAACACTAATGTAAACAAAGGATGCCATCATCCAAGAGGGAGAGTAAGGGACTGATCCCACACAAATGAAGTCAATGAGAACTTTGTCATGGACCTCAATGGGTACTGGATCAGACACTACAGCTAGGGGCCATTAACAAAAAGGGAGCATACAGCAGGAGTGTTCTAACTCAATTCTGGTTCCTCCTAAATTTATGATGAAGCCACTCTACAGGAGTTCTTGTGCTCTACATGCATGTGATGATACAGATGGGCATTCTCAAGCAGAACCTAGAGGACAGACTATGCATGTTTTTAATACATATGCACTGTGGCCATAGGTGCTGGAACTAGAGGTGCTGGGCGTGCTGCCGCACCCTGTGGCTTGAAGTGGTTTCCATTATATACAGGGTTTACAGTTTGGTACAATGGCTCTCAGCACCCCCACTATAAAAATTGGGGCAGCACCCGACTGTGGGCTGGCCTGAGACAACTCCATTCCATGCTGAGTAGTCTTATCTCTGGCAAAGAATAATTTGTACAAAGAGATAAGCCTAGATCCAGGTCAAACCTGAAATCAGGCCAACAACAGTGGGCATTTGTGTTCTGGCCAAACCAAGAGAGCCAGAGTTTGGCTCCAGGGCTGAGGGTATGCTCTAAACATTAAATTACTAACCACTGTTGGAACTATTTCAGAGAGAACAACAGAGTCCCTAAAACATTTTAGAATTTAACTGGAAATTAGTGAAAATGTTTGCATTACCTACTTCTAATGAGACATTACTCCTTTCACTTAATTCTCATGATAGGGTAAAATTGTATAGACATTTTGGAGCAAATTCATAACCATCTGATTTAAACTGTACTTTTTATTTTCATCCCTCTTCCACTATCTTGTAGAATCACAAATGAGTGAATTTGTTTTGCAAGGTCTAACATACCAGAGTGCAATCCAGACCAGTGAGGGGCTGTGTCACCCCTGCCATGCAACCCCTACCCTTACAATACCTTTCTGATAGTAGCTCCAACCTGGGCTGCTCTCACAAACAGACTTCCAGCATGCAAGTCACCATAGGTGCTGACTCAGTGGGTGCTCTGGGGCTGGAGCACCCATGGGAAAAGAATGGTGGGTGCTGAGCACACACCAGCAGCCCCCCTACCAGGACCTCCCTCTCCCCGCAGCACCTCCTGTCAACCGGCGAGCCCTGCCAATCGGCACCTTCCCCTCCCTCCCAGCGCCTACTGCCTGCCGTGGATCAGCTGTTTCATGGCATCAGGAATGAGGGCACAGCATGCTTGGGGGAGGGGGCAGAACTGGGCAGGGAAGAGGTGGGATGGGGATGGAAAGAAGCAAGGCGGGGTGGAGTGTAGGCAGGACCTGGGCAGAGCTGGGGTGGAGTACCCCCAGGTAGATTAGAAGCTCGGTGCCTATGCAAGTCACACTCTTAAGTGTCTGTGTGTAACTGTAATCTGACAACCACACTTGTGTTACACTGTGGCTCTCACGGTGACACCAACATACTCCCAGTCCCAGATTTCCCCCCATAAATGTATGTCTTGTAGTGCCCAGCCCTCTCCTGGATAATCCAAAAATATTAAGTTCCTTTAAAGGAACAACATACACCAGTTTACCACCTTAAATGGAGTTACCCGGACACTAACTTAAACACAGTGGATTAGATAAAACAATGAAACAGGTTTATTAACTCCAAAGAGAAGATATTAAAGTGAGTACAAGCAATGAGGAATTCAAGTCAGAAATGGTTACAAGAAAATAAAGGTAAAAATGTTTAGTGCCTAGCTCCAAAAGAAAGTTTCTCACCGCATGCTTCCAACAGTATTACTGTCCAAACTTTCAGGTCAGGATCCCTCCCCTAGAGTCCAATGGCTTTTTACTTTGTCTTCTCAGGTGTGGACAGGGAGGGGAGGGCACTTCTTGCAATGTTTGCCCCTCCTTTTTATAGTTTCAGTCCCTCCTTGAAAAACAATTTCCACTGAGAACCAAGAGACAGGGGGTCTGATGGATGAAGGAGACCTCATGCTATGAATGAAGGAACCCTTTGCTCAGATGCAGATCTTTGTCCCTGCCCCCTTTCTTGCCAAAGGATGGCCACTTGATAGGTGATGGCCTATCAGTTTTGTTGACACCTGGAGGGGGCCATTAGTTTTCCCTTTTGTCTTTAAGAAACTGGTTTAGTCTCTCCCCACACTCATCAGCATGATTTCAGCTTATGTTCATAACTTTACACATAATGTTGGTACAGGCATTTTACTATGATATTACTGATCAGCATGTTATGAGTTTTCAAATGATGCCTCAAAAGGCATACTTCGTACAAAGATTACTACAACAGTGTTAGGGTGTGAATACAGGGGTGCATTCCATCACATAAGGACATTGTCAAAGTAAGGGGTGTACAGCTCCCTATCTTCTTCCTAATTTGGCTCCCAATTCAGGAAAGCATCTCTAAAGCATCTCTAAGCAGGTGCATATGGTTAAATCCTATATGGGAAGGCCCAGATCCATAAAGGGGCTTAGACCCAGATCCAAAAAGAAACATAGGCATTTCAGTGATGAGGGTTGCAACATCTAACTTTTAGGAGCCTTGAAAAATCACAAAGTCTGAGTTAAGCACTTAGACTCCCTATACAATACATGGGGAAAGGTAAACATGTGAGAATGGGCTCCACAAAAGTCAACACACCATGCAAGAAGCTGCCAATCAGATGTCAACAAGAGGTATTTGTCCTAAACGCTGCTCTTCGCAAGGAGTTTGGTGCCTAAATCTGGGCCTGGGGGGGGGCACCCCACCAATCTCTGCTTATGATCCACAACCAGGAACACCTCTCCTGGAGTCAGGTGGCTTAAGTACCTCAGTTGTTTCTTGAAAGAATGGCTTAGGCACCTGCCTAGCGTCACACAAAATGGCTAGCAGGACCCCATATAACCTTTAGTCTTAGTGTTAGAGCACTCACCTGGGATGTGGCAGTACCCCTGTTCAATTCCCCCCCCCCCCACCTCATGAAGAGAAAGGATTTGAACAGGGGAGTCCTACCTCTCCAGAGACTGCCCTCACCCCCGAGCTACAAAGTCATTCTGTCTCTGCTCCAATTATTTAATTAAAGAATGGTTTAAACAAGAAAGATTGAGAAAGACCCACCTCAGAATATTCCATAGTCCAATGGTTAGAGCACTCACCTGAGAGGTGGGGGAGCGCTGTTTAAATCCCATCTCACCAGGACAAGAGGGGAATTAAACCAAGGTTTTCCACCTCTCAGGTGAGTAACCTAACTATTGGGCCAAAGATTGGGGGATAGCTCTTTCCTCCCCTCTGTTTTGTGTAGCACTCAGCAACCTCTGAAAACACTTATCGGGCCAGCCCAGCAGGTGAGATAAGCAGGGTAGGCCTATCTCCACCTGGTTTGAGGACCACCCTGGAGCTTGGAGGGGTGGGGGGGGGGAGAGGAGGCTAATAGCACTGAGGCAATAGTGCATGTGTGACAAGGTAGAACCCTCGGTGTCTAGGGAATTTGTACAGGGAAAATGTAAGCGAGGAGTGAATTCAGGAGCTTACAGGGTTAGGCAGCAGCTGAGCAGGAGTTTTGTGGATCACAGTGGTGCTTAAAAGTGGGACATTTGTGGACCCAGGCTGAAGTGCTTTCCTGAATGGGGGCCTTGATGCACTTGACAGGTGGGGTAAGAGCTCCCCCTTCTCTTTCAACTTGCTTTACCCAGTGCCAGTCACTTGCTCCTGTGTTTCTGTTGGTGCTTACTTGAAATACGTCATTTTATATCCTTGGGTAGAGAAATTAAACAATGAAATGCCTGGTGCATGGGCCTCTTGCCTGGATAGATCTTCCTGCTCTGCTTCTTGGCCTTACCTGGAAGCAGGACAGCAGTGACATTAACCAGCTTTCTGCTCTGATTAATTGTTAATTCTGTCCTGAAATTTCAAAAGCACTACATTTTCAGGGGTTTGGTACATCCAAAAATGAAGGTCTCTTTGCCAAAATGCAAAAATTCCCACCACTATCCTAGTTGAGCTCATCTAAGTAGTACTTTGTTTACAAATTTAAATCCTAACTTAATTTCCAGAAACTCTAAAATGTAGGTGAATTTACCTGGGCCTAAATGTTCTCCTCAGCAAAATAGGAGTGGGCTCTTCATGGTTTGATAGTTTTACCATCATTCTGCCTTTTCATTAGGTCCCAGTCCTACAGCCCTTTCTCACACAAGTGATTCTATCGACTGGAATAGGATCACTCGCATGAGTAAGTGTTGCAAGATCACATTTAACAATGCCACGAAATCAAATACTGGGTTGTATTGCAGAAATTAAATATATATATAAATTAATTCGCTATGTTCTGAATCAGTATACTTAAGATATAAAAAGGTCAAATCCTGCTAGGCATATACACACAAGCAATCCCATTGACTTCAAGTGAATAAGGCAAACATGATTTGCCCAAAAGATAGTACCTCTGGTTTTGGAAGTAGTGTTTGCTCAGAGGAGCACAACTGATGAAATACTAAGGTTTGCTGATTTGTCGGGACTCAGGGCTTGTTCTTACATATCACTCAATGTATAAGTGATATAGCTGGTTGGAAAACTGGACCATTTTCCTGCAAAACACGTGACTGTCATTTCCTCCCCCATCCAATCAAAACATTTCAAAAAGATTGTAAATTCAGCCAGCTTTAACAAATGATCTTTGCTAAGCCACTAAAACACCAAAGATTTGACATGACCACTTTCTACTAATGTCACCCAAAGCCACGTCTGACGAAGTGCGTATTCACCCACAAAAGCTTATGCTCCAATACTTCTGTTAGTCTATAAGGTGTCACAGGCCCCAAAGCCACTGTCTCTCATGTGGTAAGCTCACAAAAGGAACTCTGCCAGTTCCTTAACTACTGTACCTTATTTTGAATCCATATAATTTCAAAAGAATCTGTTCTTGAAACGGACATTATCAACTCAGGTGGAAAGGCTCACCCTGCCCCCCAATGACTTCTTAAAACATAATATGGAAAAGATTAAGCCTTACTTGTCGGGGAGATCTACAGTTTTTTAACCCCTCTCCATACAAAATAGTATTTACTATAAGAAAGAAATGAAGTTCATATCTTTCCCATATTATTATATTAATGCAGATGAGGATTTTTTTTGTTTAAAATGACTCTACATTTCACTGGAGAGGGAATATACCTCAAGCAATGATATATCTTGTACTATTCCTGGTTCCACAATTCTTGCACAGCAAATCAAATCAGGAATACTATATAAATGCTGCAAAAACCTTTATGGCCTAAGCTGCTTGTTACATTATTTTGAACCACAAGTTGTTTTCCATAGCAGAATATATTTGAAGGAGGCAAATATTTCAGAAACATCCTTTAGTTTAACCCAATGATTTATTTATGTAATGGGGAGAAACCCTCACAAAGATCTCAAAACTGCAGATCAAGTTACAAATAAATAAAATAAAGTATCTAGGAGCTGAAAAGCCTGATATACCTTCTTTGTAATAGATTCCCAACTCCTGCACGGGCTTACACGTTCTAACACTTTACTACCAGTAATCCCATTGATGTTAATGGAACTATTAATTGTAGTTAAGCACATGTATTTGCAGGATCCAGGCCTAACCCATCAATTAGGGTGACCAGATGTCCCAATTTTATAGGCACAGTCCTGATATTTGGCCTGGGCTCTCTTATATATGTGCCTATTATCCCCTACCCTGTCCCGATTTTTCATATTTGCTGTCTGGTCACCCTAACACAATTCATCTGACCTAACTCACAATATGTGAAGTGCTTTGAGATCCGCAGATAAGGGGTTAAGTGTTTCATTTATTATTTAAAATGGTTTGTGTTTAATTCATTAGCATCTGCGAAATTGGGCTTTATAGATCTATATAGAACGTTGGACAGCTTTAAATGGGAGACACGACAGCAGTGCAAAGTCCTTCCCTAGTACAGGGCTTGTTGCGCCAGTCCCCAGTGGCAACACGCCGTTTAGGCAGTAGAAACCGGGGGGCCGAGCCAGCCACGCGCAGGCGAGATGCGGGCACACCAGGGAAGAAGAGCCCAGCCCCTGCAGGGGCTGCCAAGCTGTTGAGTGTCCGAGTCAGGGAACGCGCTCCGAACTCAGGCTCCTCTGCGAGCCGGCTCCATTCCCGGCAGGAGAGCAGGGAGAGCCCCGCCCCGCGCCAGGCCAGGCAGGGAGGCGGGCCGGGCCCGGCGCTGAAGTTGCTCGGGATGGTGGAAGTTCCGCGGCCGGGGGAGGCCAGGGCTGCGGGCGGCATGCAGCCGGCCGCGGGGGCATAGCGAGCGCCCCGGCCAGCCCAGCGCGGGCTCTCTGGCGGCGGCCCTACAGCCCGAGCCGCGGGACCTTCTGCGCAGGTAATGGCCTGCGCCCTGCTGCTGCTTCTGGCCTGTGGCTTGCTGGGTCAGTGCCAGCAGGAGCCCCAGACCCCGGACTGGAGGATGACCCTCAAGACCATCCGGAACGGGGTGCACAAGATAGACATGTATCTGAACGCGGCTCTGGATCTCCTGGGAGGAGAGGACGGCCTGTGTCTGTATAAATGCAGCGACGGTAATAACTTTCTACCAAACGCCCAGCGCGGGGGAGGGAGGCGCTGAGCTCCCAGCAGAGGTGGGCCTGGGTTTTTGGAGCCCAACTTTGCAGAGGATTCCTTTCCAAAAATATACTAAATGATGGCAACGAAAACTAAATCTGGCTCTAAAAACTCTCTCTGAACTCCGGGGGAGTTCAGTTCCAGATGCCATGGCTTGGGTCCCTTTCTAGGGGTAACAGATCAGTTTCCAGGTAAAATGTTGAACATCTGGTTAGGATTAATGCATTCAGAACCATGACATCATCTGAGGCTTTAGTTTAGGAATTTCTCTTGCCCTAATGTACCATCATATAAAGATTTCTCTCTTTGCCACCATCAAACCCAGAAAAGAACAAAAACTGTCCGTTTCTATAGTTATTTTGATAACTGATTTTTGTGGCAGCCTGACATCATTAATATCTTGTCTGGAACTTTTTAAAAAATTGTATGTTAAAAATAGGGTTATGTACAGCCCTTTCTTCACACCAATCTTCGGTATTACAGGGTTTAGTTTCCATATCTTGAAGATAATGTATTGTGTCTACATTGTACTCATAAGTCTGACACAGGATTGGTTGTCAGTAATTTGTTAGCTTTCATGATCCAATGTTTTTTGTCTTTAGCAACCCTAACTTGCTCTAGTTTAGTAGTAATAAAACTGTTTTGCTGCACTCTTCAAAGTGACCTCGTCTCACTGTAGTTAGTTTCCACAGGTGTAATTTGGTACTTTCATAATTTCAAGAGTCTTTTTTTCATATACAAAAAAGTCTGGAAAACATCAGATCCTAGTACAGCCAATAAGCGTAGAACGGTAAAGAGTTTATTCCCTTAAGTGCCAATACTTCTGTAATAATGTTCCCTGAAACTTCCATCAGATTTGCTATTCCAAATTCAATACCAAAATGAGGACCTGTTAGGTGACTGTAGAGAAGTTACTCAATTTAACAAACACACAATTTCCAGAAGTTTAATGAAAAACTTAGAACATGATTTTAGTGAAACTTGAGCTTTGGCTTAATACCTATTACTTAAGTTAACATGTGATATTTGCACTGGTAAGACAAACTAATTGAATTATGTCATTGGGCATAAATTTTTTGCCTGGAAGGGTCAAGACAGACTCTTTTCCTCCACTATGACCAGGGCAGCCAAGAGTGGGTTCGGGTCCCGGTGGAAAAAAAATTTTTGGGGCCCCCCAGCAAAGGCGGAGTGGCTAAAAATCTTTACATATATGCAACATAGTCGGGCACCGGGCTCCCTTCCAGACTGCCGGGCCCCAGTAATTTGTACCAGCTTTCTCCCCCACCCCCGGCTATGGTATTGCACATTTAAGTAGGTATAGTGTGTGGGGATTTACTTTCCTCTGCCCCTGGTATTTTTCATTGCTAGAATCTATTTACCATATGTAATGTATTTCAGTCAGGGACTTTTTTTTTTTAAAATAATCAATACTATTTATAACCTCAAGACATATGAAAATGTCAAAAATGGAGGATTCACTGGAATAAGCTCTTTTCAACTGGGATAGTATAAAGTCCCATCTGAAATTTCTTCCTTACACTAAATACATTCTAGCTATTTGAATGTACATGCCTCTCTTTGCTTTAGGAATAGCAGTGACAGCATGCATTGCTTTCTAGCCTCCCACCCCAACACATACCCTCTCCCATGTACTCCCTTCCGTAGAATGCTTCCTTCAGTTTGGTCTCAGATGCCAAAAGCAGTTTAGCTGTAGTCTTCAAAAATTCCATTTTTCTCCTTATTCTAGTGTACATATCACAGTAATTTCATGGGGTTTCCCCTTTGCATGCTTTCTAAAATATCAAGGAAGCCCTGCTCAAACAGAATCAATCAATGCTGTGTTTGTACAGGAATAAGCAACAATACTTCTGTATCATGTTCACGCCAGTTAGTAGTTCTGATGTCTAAAATGAAAATTCAGAGCAGTATCTTGGATTATAGATAAGAAAAGAATGCAGAAGTCTAGGTAAATTTGCTAGAACTTGTTTTTCTGCTTTTTAGTTCTTCCCTGCATATAGTACACTTCTGCCTTACCTAGTGTATTCTTTGTAGGCCAGATGTTTTGAATCTGGATGCCTTAAATCAAACCAAATAAATAAAAAATTAAGAGGTACTTAATACCTGTAGCTCTCCCTTACTTGCAGCTTGGTGGGAGCTCTGATATTCAGGTGCCTAAATATGGATTTAAATGCCTTACATTAAGCATATAGTTTTGAAAACTTTGGCCTATATTATGATAAGCAGTAAAATAGGGGTCTATGCAGTAGCTCGAAGCAAAAGATCTGTACTCAGTGCTTTTAAAATTCCTTTTTTACAGGGTCGAAGCCTCTTCCACGTTATGGGTATAAGCTTTCACCACCAAATGGATGCGGATCGCCGCTATTTGGAGTTCATGTAAATCTTTCCTTCATGCATTTTATTTTTTCATATTTACTTGGACTTTCATATTTAAAAATGGGTTGTGAGCAATCTACTTCAAAAAGAAGCGTGCTAGTTTTACATTTCCATTCTAAACATAGAAATATGCATCATATTTCTAAGATCATTATGCAAGTGGTCAGACTAAAAGAGGCCAAAGAACCTCACCCGTTAACTTCTGCATGAAGCCCATAACTTTGTTTGAGTTGCAGCAGATCTTTTAGAAAAAATATCCAGTTTTGATTTAAAGACTTCAAGTGATGGAGAATCTATCATATCTATATATAAGCTGTGCTATTTGCTAAATTACTCTCACTTAAAAATGTGCACCTAATTTCTAGTCTGAACTTGTCTAATCTTCAGCTTCCTGCCCTGGTGTCCACACTTCAAAAAAGTATCAGAGGGGTAGCAGTGTTAGTCTGGATCTGTAAAAAGCGAGAGTCCTGTGGCACCTTATAGACTAACAGACGTATTGGAGCATAAGCTTTTGTGGGTGAATACCCACTTCGTCAGACGCATGTTGCGTCTGATGAAGTGGATATTCACCCATGAAAGCTTATGCTCCAATACGTCTGTTAGTCTATAAGGTGCCACAGGACTCTTTGTCACTTACTTCAAAAAAGGATGCTGAAAAACTGGAAAAGGTTCAGAAAAGAGCTACAAGAATGATATAAAGTGTGGACTGTTTGCCCTGTAGTGAGATAGTTAGGAAGCTTGATCTATTTAGTTTATTATCCAAGAGAAAGCTAAGAGGTGACTTGATCATGATCTCTAAGTACCTACATGGGGAAGATATTTATGCTTGTATATTGTGTGGTTAGATTTCCTAAACCAAATATTCATGTTTTTGTTAGTTTGTAGCTGAACTTCAGCAATATTACATGGGAGAAAAAGTTAGTCACTACTAGTAATAGATAGGGTCCTACCAAATTCACAGTCCATTTCCGTCAATTTCATAGTCTTAGGGTTTTTTTTTTGTTTTTTTTTTAAAGCAAGTTTCATGATTTCAGATATTTAAATCTGAAATTTCAGTGTTGTAACTGTAGGGGTCCTGACCCAAAAGGGGACTGTGGGGGAGGGGGAAATTGCAAGGTTATTGTAGGGGGGGTCATGGTACTGCCATCCTTACTTCTGCACTGCTGCTGGTGGCAGCGCTGTCTGCAGAGCTGGGCAGCTGGAGAGCGGCATTTGCTGGGTGGATGCCCAGCTCTGAAAGCAGCACTACCGCCAGCAGCTGCGTAGGAGTAAGGATGGCATGGTATGATATTGCCACCCTTACTTCTGTGCTGCTGCTGGCAGTGTGGTTTCTTCAGAGCTGGGTGCCTGGCCAGCAGCTGCCGCTCTCTAGCCACCCAGCTCTGAAGGCATCGCAGAAGTAAGGCTGGCAATACCATGAACCCCCTACAATAACCTTGCAACCCCCCATAATCCCCTTTTGGGTCAGGACCCCCAGTTTAAGACACTCCAGCGAAATCTGTATAGTATACCATAAAAATACACAAAAGACCCGATTTCACGCTCCGTGACCCGTTTTTCATGGCTGTGAATTTGACAGGGCCCTAGTAATAGACTAGTAACTGGATGTTTATGAATGTAAACATTTTTCTTCAGTATCCTAGAATATTAGAGGAATGATATTAAATGACTGAGCATTCAACAAGCAGTCCCTCTCCTGCCCCCTCTTCCCCCCCCCCCCCCCAAAGACCTAAGACCTGCAGTGGATGAAATAGAATATTTTCTGATTTAAAACCAAGAACATTGGGTTGGCCTAATGGTACCACTCTGCCCTGTGATGGGAGAATCCTGGGTTCAGTTCCCCTCTCACTGTCCATGCCAGTAACATTTTGCTTGATATTTGGAGTAGCGGGTAATGCGTTTTTTTTTTTTTTTTTTCCCCTTTTAAACTTCATCAACCATATTGATTCAACAGTGCATAGAAGGCAGGCAATTTTTACCAATCCCGATGCAATAAAATTATTTTGTTGGCTTGAATACTAACCTTGATTTTGTTCCTTTACAGTTTGACATTGGTATCCCTTCGATGACAAAGTGCTGTAATCAACATGACAGATGCTATGATACCTGTGGCAATAGAAAAAATGATTGTGATGAACAGTTTCAGTATTGTCTCTCCAAGATCTGCAGGGAAGTACAGAAAACATTAGGAATATCAGAGAGCGTACAGGGTAAGGCAGAAAAATAGCATGCAAGTTATACTGAGTTGATCTCTTAATGAAGTTGTATAAAGACTCAAACTCATAGACTTTAAGGCCAGAAGGGACTATCATGATCCTCTAGTCTGACCTCCTACAACTGCAGGTCACAGATTCTCACCCACCCACTCCTGCAGTAGGCCTATAACCTCGGGCTGAGTTACTCAAGTCTTGATTTAAACACTTCAAGTTTCAAAGAATCTGCCATTTTCTCTAATTCAAACCAGCAAGACACCTTGCTGCCCCATGCTACAGAGGAAGGCAAAAAACTCCTAGGATCTCTGCTACTCTGAACTAGTGGGAAAATACCTTCCCGATCCCATAAAATTCTCACAGTAAAATGACTGACTAAATAGTCCCTTCTAGCCTTAAGTAAATGAAACAATGAATTCACACTACTGTGGCTCTTTTGGATAATGTTAATTGCTAATTTGGCTCCTGAACCACTGAGGTCTCAGTATAATGGAGTTAGACCATGATGGCATGGCGAGAGCCAGACACACACCCCTGGGGTGTGGGGGGGGAAATCTCTGTAGTAACTCAGGGCCCTCCCCTTCTAGCATCCAGTCTCTAGCCATTGGAGATATTTGCTAATAGCAGTTGTGGGTGGGCCATAAGTTATTGTAGACAATCTCATCATATCCCCCCTCTGTGAATTTATCAAGCTCAGTCTTGTAAACAATGGTAATAACACTTCCCTGTGTCTACTGGAAATACCTAGTCTGATGCATCCTAGGACTGTATTCGCCTCTGGCCACATCACATTGTCATCCTGTGATCAACTAGTACACCTAGGGCTTTTTCTGCCTCTGTCACTTCCAACTGATAGGTCCTCAGCTTATAGGAAAAATTCTTGTTGTTAGTCCCTGCGTTTATGGGCTTGGCTTTGCACTATTAAATTTCATCCCATTTTTATTGCTCTCGTTTTCAAAGATATCCAAATTGTCTTGTATGATGTCCTGGTTCTCCTCCATATTGGCAGTATCTGCAAACTGTATCAGCCCACCCCCACTTCTTGTGCCAAGGTCATTAATAAAAATGTTAAATAAGATTGGCCCCAGACCAATCAATGAGGAACTCCAGTAGTAACCTTCTTGCAGCCTGGCAGTTCACCTTTCAGTATGATCAATTGTAGCCTCTCCTTTAAACAATTCCTTACCCACCTTTTGATTCTTATTATTTTTATCATATTAATTTCCATCTCTTTCAATTTAACTAATAGTTCCACATGGGAAATTATATCAGATGCTTTACTGAAATCCAAGTAGATCTAATCTACTGTATTTCCTTTGTCTAGAAAATTCACTTATTCTCAAAAAAAATAAAAATCAAGTTTACCTTTATGTGCTTAACTACTCTCTTTCAGAATTTGTTTTATGACCTTGCATACAGTTGAGATCAAACTAACAGGTCTGTAGTTTCCTGGATTGTTTCCCCACACACACACTTTTCCTTAAATATGGGAATTATATTTGTAGTTCTCCAGTCATAGGGTATGACCCTCTTAATTTTTTATATTCATTAAAATTCCTTGCTATTGAGTGTGCAATTTCATGTGTCCATTCCTTTAATATTCATGAATGGAGATTATCCACCTTTTCCCCCAATTTGGTCCCATTAAGATGTTTGAGTTCAGCTTCCATCTCAGATATGGGGATTTCTAGTTCCACATTCTCCTTCCCATTAGCCACTCTACCACTGTTCCCAGACTCCTCATTACTCTTATTAAAAACTAAGGTAAAACATTCATTTAAGTGTTGGACCATACCTAGATTGTCTTTGATTTCCAGATCATTCTCAGTGCTTAGTAGTCCCATGTCGTCTTTGTTTTCATTTTATTTTTATGGCTAAAGAACCTTTTACTATTGGGTTTAATTTCCTTTGTAAGGTCCAATTCTGTTTGGCTTTTGGCAGTTCTCACTTTTCCCCTATGCTTTTTGACCTTCACGAGAGAGCCTACAAGAAACAGAAGAAGGGATGAATCAGCAAGGAAAGTGTTCTGCTTTCTTTTAACAACTTGTTTGAGATACTTGTACATCCAGTTTGGCCTGCAGCCCTTCCCTATGAATTTTTCCCCCTTCCTTGGGTTGCAGGTTCCAGATAGTTTAAGTCGAAGTTGCAGAAACTGCAGTAGATCTAATGTACCTATTACTGCCTGCTCCTCCCCTTCATTTTCTAACTCCACAAATCTGTTCCCAAGTTCTGTTTCTCCTGCACTAGCCAGTCTTTTCCTCTGCCTTATAGTCACATGTTTCTGAGCACTTTCATCATCCAGCAGTCTACCCTCACAGTTCTCACTCCAGAATGCATCTGAAAATCTTGATGTTTCCCCATCAGCCTTTTCTCTCCTTCCCTTCATCATCTGCTCAAACCCCTTTCAAAACTCAACCATAGATTCTAGTTGCATCTCTAAACATTAGACCATCTCTTCCATCAGAGCTATCAGGTGGCATTTCATACAAATGCACCTTTCAGGTAGCTTCTCCAGAATAACATACATACCACAGCTTCCACATCTAGTCATTTTCTTTTCTATTCTATTCTTCAGATCACTACCACTGCTGCCTCTGTAGCTGTTGTAGCCTTCTCTCCTAAGCACCTGTCATGGGGGCAACACACGCTCCCCTGTTTTCATCCATTTGCTGTTGGGCTGGCTGGCTGCCTCTATAGGCATGCTGATTAGAAAAGCTCTGCCCCCAATCAAGGTGCAGGTGTGATCAAAAGCTCTGCTTCTCTCACAACACACTGTCCCCCTGTTAGACTCTGCAAACTGAAAACAAACCAGCAAACAAACTAACACTTTCAAGAGCTCAGTCGCATGAACAGGGGCTTGGCTTGCCTCCCTTCTCCTCCTCCAAACAGATCTCCACTCAAAGTCCCCTGTTTTCACCTGTTTGTGCAGTGGCACAGCAGCCAACACATTGGCATGGACTGTCTAAACTAATTGAAATTGAAACTGGGAGTAGTAATAAGCTAATTTTATTTCACTTTCCCGCCATTTTTTTTTTTTTTTTAAACAAGAAGAGATCTGTGTATTTTCTGGCTTTTACATATGTAGAGCTAATAAAAAAGGTAGAAGAAAGGAAAAAATTATCTTCAAAGAACTAAAACTAATATTTTTCACCTCCTACACCAAGGTCCCCTAAAATATTACCCTGACTTGTATCTTTGTTAAACTGAAGTCAAAAGTGAAAGACTATGAAAAGAATTAGGCTAACTATTGAACCTTGTGTCTTTTTAATTCATGATCCCCTTTAATGCGCATGAAAACCAGCAGTACAACTTCGTAAAAATGACTATAATCAGGTTATTTGCAGTGCTGCAGCAATATAAATATTTTTTGTTGCATTGGATGTGATTTAATCTGCTACTACATGTGACAGAATAAATTGCAGGCAAATGCTGAACTGTTTCCTTTAACAAAATAGTTACCTCTTAGGTAGTGAACATTAATCTTGCTGCATAAATGTTCCTTTCAAGTTTGAATTTTACTCTTAACAGGGTGTGCTCCAGTTACTGAAAAATCCAGAGACTCATGTTCTCTTTCCAAATAATTGAGTTGTCGGTTATAGACTCCTAATAAATTTATTTGCCAGTAACGCACATTCCAAAATCCAGTGGCATAGCTGTTATTCTTGTGACAAGAGAATAGGCCTCTTAAATTTTGCATTATGTTATGTTAGGGTTACCATTCATCCGGATTCCCCCGGACATGTCTGGCTTTTTGAGCTAGAAATAACGTCCGGGGGGAATTTGTAAGTGTCCGGACTCCCTCCTCCCCCCCCCGCAGCATGCAGAGTGCGCACGGCTAACAGGGCAGCCGGCCGCATGGTGCCACTTACATGGGGCTCCGACAGCCAGAGAGAGCCCCTCCTCCCCCCCTGCAGCAGAGCTCCCTCCCTCCCCCCCCCCCCCCCCCCCC
>NC_048302.1:32200213-32203922 GCF_013100865.1 Trachemys scripta elegans | reverse complement strand
GGGGGGGGGTCTTAGGAGGGGGCAGTTAGGGGACAAGGAACAGGGAGGCTACCTGAAGGGGGGTTCCAAAGAGGATGGAGCTCGGCTGTTCTCAGTGGTGGCAGATGACAGAACAAGGAGCAATAGTCTCAAGTTGCAGTGGGGGAGGTCCAGGTTGGATATTAGGAAAAACTATTTCACTAGGAGGGTGGTGAAACACTGGAATGCGTTACCTAGGGAGGTGGTGGAGTCTCCTTCCTTGGAGGTTTTTAAGGCCTGGCTTGACAAAGCCCTGGCTGGGATGATTTAGTTGGGAATAGGTCCTGCTTTGAGCAGGGGGTTGGACTAGATGACCTCTTGAGGTCCCTTCCAACCCTGATATTCTATGAGGCTTAGGTAGGGGGTGGGGTTCTGGAGGGCAGTTAAGAGCAGGGGTCCCAGGAGGAAGCAGTCAGGGGACAAGGAGAGAGTTGGGAGTTCTGGGGGCGGGGGGGTGCTATCAGGGGGTGGGGAGTGGTTGGATGGGGCGTGGGAGTCCCAGGGGTCTGTCTGGGGGTGGGGGTGTGGATAAGGGTTGGGGTAGTCAGGGTACAGGTAGGGGGACGGTCCTGGGAGGCATTTGGGGGGGGTCTTAGGAGGGGGCAGTCAGGGGACAAGAGGCAGGGAGGCTTAGGTAGGGGGTGGAGTCCTGGGGGGTAGTTAGGGGCAGGGGTCCCAGGAGGGGGCAGTCAGGGGACAAGGAGCGGGGGCAGGGTTGGGGGTTCTGAGGGGGGGGGAGTGGGAGGGGCAGAGGCGGGGCCAGGGCAGGACGGGGGCGGGGCTCCTCCCGTCCTCATTTTTGCTTGCTGAAATATGGTAACCCTATTATATGTTAGAATTGGTGGTGCTATTTTTAGTATTCTCTTAGTGACCAATCTTACTCCCATTGAAGTCAGCAGAAGTTCTGACAGGGACTTCAATAGGAGGAGGATCAGGCCTTAATGTAAGTAGGGGTAGAAAGTAATGCTTTGTGCAACAGCAGTAGAGGGTGGAATTATCTTTAAAGAACAATACCATGTTTTGATCTGACTTCTGTGGGAGTGCATGCTATACTACTTTGTGATCGTAGATCCAGTACTGCAAATGTGCAATATCTGACAGGTCCAGATTGTTAAGTGCTGTGCTAAATCAGGGCTATATTGCTTGTTATCATGACTAGTCTGATTAGGAGCAATATGTTTGCAGGATGAGGCCCTCAAAGTAGTTTGACT
This sequence comes from Trachemys scripta elegans, assembly GCF_013100865.1. Lineage (NCBI taxonomy): Eukaryota > Metazoa > Chordata > Testudines > Emydidae > Trachemys > Trachemys scripta. The sequence continues at coordinate 32,202,693 of NC_048302.1, read as the reverse complement.
GCAGTGAAGTATTTGTCAGAACTAGTAAGAGATCTGCCATTAAAGCCAGAGGCATAAAACTCATTTCTTTTTCACATAAATAAGGGCAACACTAAGCTGTATTATTACAAAAATAATTGTATTAAATTTTCCACAAAAATGCATCTACTCTATAAATGTTAATTTTGTTAGAATTTGAAATATGAAACAGACACATTGTTGATATTAGAGTTGAAAATGATCATACGTTCATCAGACTATGTTCATCCTTGTGCTCTGGCAAGTTGAAAACAATCTTCAAGAAAAATGTCTGAGTAACTAATGTTTAATTATTACAATATTCTATTAAAGTACTTCTAAAGTGATCCTATACTGATTTGATCTCCTCTTGTGTCTTGCAGCCTGTGAATCAACTGTTCAGTTGCTATTTGATGCAGTTATACACTTAGGATGTAAACCATACCTGGATAGCCAGAGAGCTGCATGTATGTGCCAATATGAGGACAAGACCGATCTATAAAAGAAGACATGGATGAAAGCTCATGAGCTTGAACTAAGAAAAAGACAATATGTGCAGAGAGCCAGTGTTCTGTTACAAAATGGTTTTATTTCATTTTCACAAAGTATAACACAAAAAATGATTCAAACATACCCTAAAATATTTTCCTATTTTAAAAAACTGCTTAGCCCTCCTGCCCTCGACATACACTTGGAGCTTGAAACTGAAAGTAGTTTCCATCAATATGTGCCCAGAGGTTTGAGGTAGGGTTGCTCATAGAATGCTACTTCAAAAACTACTGGTGTCTTTTGCTTTTAAAAATTGGTGGCGGGGAATGAAAGGCGCATGGGAACCAGATAGACTTTTCAAACTTTTTTTTTTTAAAAGTAGGTCAAGTTTTGGGTTTACCAACCTTTAGCCTTTCTAGTATATCTCAACAGGAAAGGAAGACTTTCTACATTTGAAATATTTTGTGCATTCAGTATGTAATCTTAAATGTCTTGCACTTCTGTGCTTTTGGTGAAATATGGTGATGAAATGACTTCTGTTTCTCTGCTTCAACTATGTTCTCATACAGTATGTTGAAGGCTAGACCAAACCTAGAACTAAACTGCATCTTCCTATCTGTTTTATATATCAAACTCACTTCCGAAGCACTAGTCAGATCAGAAACACTGGCACTTTTAAGGCTTGAATTGCAAAATAGAACAGTTTAGAACCTAGCAAAATATGAAGGTGATACTTCTGATGTGACAACTTAGGGAAGCATTTCTGTTATTCTTACAAATTATTTCTTAAAGAAATATTTTTAATAGATGTTTATATTTTTCAAATCAAATTTATTTTTATTAAATACAGAGGCATTCTGTTTAACAAAGGTGTCTTTATATGTATAGCAAGGATGGATCTTAATTGTCCAAAGAGAATGATTTATATTTAACTCTTGTAATGTAGACTGTGTTACTGTATTCACTTATCTTTTGGCTTATCTTCCTTTTACTCTGTTCTTTGGGGTTTTGTAAAAATTATAAATAAGAAAAATCATTTTTCAAAGTGTCTTGGTATTCCTGCTACTTGTGCAAGAGTCAGAGTATCCAAGACATCTTTTGTATGAATATATTGCTATGTGCAGCTAACAAATATACAATTCCTAAGTTTCCCTCATCTTTGCAGTTTTCCCTATGTGACTTTTAACTTGGGTCAGCTCAAGTTATTCAGTTTTATGTCCAGTGTTGTTTTAATTTCATTTTCTGTACCAACGTCAAAAAAAAAAAAAAGTGCAAATTTCAGTGAGAGACTATGGATTTTGATTGTTTATCTCTAAGGCCAGATCTACACTACAAAGCTAGGTCTGATAACTATGGCAATTAGGAGGGGGTGGAAACCACCAGCACCCCCACACCAGAGCCAATGTAGCTATGCCAGCAAAAAAAAAAAAACCCTCACTGTAGGTACAGCTATGTAGATAGAGTGCTTCTGTCAACATAGCTAATGGTCATTCAGGGTAGGGTTACCATTTGTCCGGATTCCCCTGGACATGTCTGGCTTTTAGAGTTAAAAATAGCGGCCGGGGGGGATTTGTAAATGTCCGGACTCCCCCACCCCCCCATGCAGAGTGCGCGCGGCTAACAGGGCAGCCGGCCGGATGATGCCACTTACATGGGGCTCCGACAGCCAGAGAGAGCCCCTCCTCTCCCCTGCAGCTGAGAGCACTCCCTCCCTCCCTCCCTCGCTGCATTCGCAGATCACCAGCCAGCCGTTCGCACCAGCAGTCTGGAGCTCCTCCCCCTGCTTCTCCTCCTCCCCGGCACGCTGGTCTGAGCGGCAGGGCCAGGGGGTCGGAGAAGGGGCAGGGAGGTTCTGGAGTGGGCAGTCAAGAGACAGGGAGCGGGGGGGCAGGGTGGGAGTTGGGGGGGTTGGGAGTTCGGTGGGGGTGGATAAGGTTTTGGGCAGTCGGTGCAGGTAGGGGGTAGGGTCCGGGGGGGCAGTTAGGGTGGGGGGG
>NC_048302.1:32161184-32200204 GCF_013100865.1 Trachemys scripta elegans | reverse complement strand
GGGGGGGGGGTGGATAAGGTTTTGGGCAGTCGGTGCAGGTAGGGGGTAGGGTCCGGGGGGGCAGTTAGGGTGGGGGGGGTCTCAGGAGGGGGCAGTAGGGGACAAGGAACAAGGAGGCTTAGATAGGGGGTGGGAAGGCAGTTAGGAGCAGGGGTCCCAGGAGGGGGCAGTCGGGACAGGGAGCGAGGGGGGGGTTGGGAGTTGGGGGGGGGCTGTCAGGGGGCAGGAGTGGGGAGAGGGATCGGAGCAGTCAATGGGACAGGGAGCAGAGGGGTTTAGATGGGTGAGGAGTTGTGGGGGGGGGGGGGCTGTCAGGGGGTGGGGAGTGGTTGGATGGGGCATGGGAGTCCCAGGGGTCTGGGGGTGTGGATAAGGGTTGGGGCAGTCAAGGGACAGGTAGGGTCCTAGGGGGCCAGTTAGGATGGGGGCAGGGTCTCAGGAGGGGGCAATCAGGGGACAAGGAACGGGGGGAGGGTTGGGGCTAGGGCAGGACTCCTCCCGTCCTCTTTTTTGCTTGCTGAAATATGGTAACCCTAATTCAGGGAAGTTGTGTCCCTACATTAGGGCCTGGTCTACACTACAAAGTTAGGTCAATTTAAAGTACATTGGTCAGGGGTGTGAAAAATCCACACCCATGAGCGGTGTAGTTAAGCTGACCTATGTCCTTGTGTATACTGCACAAGGTCTGGAGTGTCGCAGCAAAAGCTAAAAGATCTGACATTAATCCTCTGTTTTGTATATTCTTATAAAACTGGATTGTGGAAATCTTTAGGTTGCTAGGATTTTCTGCCTTAGTTTTTCCAGTGTAGCCATCTATATGTGCACAAAGTATTTATTCCTTTCAAACTGCAAAATAGCAGGCACATGGAAGTGTTTTGGGAAAAGTTAATTGTGTTTTGTGACTATAGTACTCCAGGCTTGTCTTGATTTCCTGTCTGCTATTCTAAAATTATTATTGCCAAAGCAGTGATCAAAATAGATGTGAGCAGCTGCCACATCTAAAATTTTGTCTGAACAAATCTAAAAACAACAAACACTCCCTTGAGTTGTAACTCTCAGTGGGGTAGGTAAGAGTTTTTACACTATATGCCTGAATGTGTAGCCATGCCCTTAGTGACACCCAGAGCATGGGGCTGCATCTCTGACAATCTTGACTAATAGCCATTGGTGGACCTGTCCTTCATGAATTTATCTAATTCTTTTTTGAATCCAGTTATACTTTTTGCCTTCACAACATCACAGGGCAACAAGTTCCACAGGATGACTGTGTTGTGTGAAGAAGTACTTCCCTTTGTTTGTTTGTTTTAAACATGCTGCCTATTAAATACAGTAAGAAAAGCAAAATCCAAAAAAAGTACAATATCATCTTTGTCTATATAATATGAACTATTTTAAACCTGTGTTTAAGCTCATGCCTATTTCATTCAGTGATTCTGGTAGGATGTAGTTTTTCATTTTACATTAAGCCAAACTTCAGTTTCCTGAGGCATCTCAAAACTATGAATATGGCTATTAAAATTAGTTTAAACCCTCGGTGAACAAAAGGCTGCTATGGGGAGTTGTGGGTTTCAGCATAGTATTGTTTCCCTTTCTCTGAGTATCCCTCTGGAGCTCTCGGCCCGTTCCCTTGAACACTCATAGAACTCTCAGATTCACTGTTCCCAAAGACATACCCATGCTAACAGCTAAAAATAGCAGCATAAATGTGGGGGCCAATGGGTTAGTGCAGGTTAGCAACACAAGTACATAGTCAGGGCCCCCACTGTGCTAGTACACCCATGCTGCTGTGTCTACACTGCTATTTTTAGCCGTGATGTTAGTATACAAGAGTGTAATTGATACTAGTCCAACTCCATATGCATAGCCCATGACAAACAAAAGAATGTTTTCTTTTAATAGAGGCAGTTTTGTTCAGCTACCCACTGACTTCTGAAACGTTTCTATTATATATTAGAGGTATCACACTTAACAGACACCAGAACAGAGCAAAGAACTTGCCTGCAGCTGATTCCTGAAACTTAAGCAGGGCTTCAGTTGCACTATCTGTCAACATTTATGGGTCTACAGTATAACTGAAGAGTAAGATAACTCACTCACTAGCTAACTATGTGGTTACACTGTTGGATTCATTTCACTCCTGACAAAGTAGCTCCTCCTAATCCTTCAAGTGTGAAGTTTTAACCACCTCCCTGAAATTACTATTGTGTTACCATTAGGATTTAATGTGCAAAAACAAGAGATGGCTTTTTTGTGGGGTTTTTTGGTGAACTATTAGCTATGAGGTCCATTTATTCTAAATGCAGTCATTTTGGTTAGTGTACTGGAGTATTTTAGAATGAAGGGAAGAACTTTAATCTGCTCTTTAGTCTTTATGGAATCCTCCTATTTCCCTAATTTTTAGTTTTTAATCTCTCTTGTTTTCCAACCCTCAGGCTCTAGTTCTACCCATTTTTATATGCAGATATGTACTTTGGGATTTGGCAAACATGTTGTGATACAAGTGTAGGGATTAAAAAAATATAGCCACAGCACTTGTGATAAATATATGCTATTCGTCTCAGACAGAACTTTTCTTTACAAAATGAATAGGTGTATAGATTAATAGTAATTATTATAGTGTCAAACATTTACACGGCACTCTACCAACAGATTGAGACACGTTTCCTGCCCTAAAGTATTTACAATGTAAGTGAAAATAAAAAAAAAAATACTAGACATAAGATAGCAATTAAGGTTAAAAAAAAAAAAAAAGAATGTGGAGAGATTATTTCAGGTTAGAACAGGAAAGGAAAGATTCCTGAAAGCTGTGAGTGGTAAGGAGGGATTAGAGGAAGGAAGAAGCTGACAATTGTCTGAAATGGGAAACCATGACAAGCACAGGGGACAGAATAAGGCAGGAGCAATATGAAGGGACCAAGAAGGAGAGAATAAAATAGGGAATAACAAAATGAGAGCAAAGAGGCACAGTAGGTAGGGAGTGAGAATATATAGGACCTTGACAGTAAAGACAAGAAGCTTGAATTTGATGCAGTAAGGGACAGGAATCCAGTGAAAGGGTTCACAAAGGGAATAACTTGGTCAAAACAGCAAGTTCCATATTTTTAAAAGAAAAATAAGATATTTTAAAAGACAAAATACTTAGGTGTGCACATTGCACTGGGATTTTCTCCAAGTGACCTAAGGTGCGGATTCTAAGTAAGGTAGCTGTTGTGCAAACATTATTTGGGGGGACATTCAGGATGTAATGTTTAAAGCTGTGCAGCAATGAGGCACACAATTGTCCCTGCACAGTTCTAATGACCGAACTCCCATTGACTCAATTTTGCATGCAAAGCCATATGTCCAAGACCCTAAAGTGTAATGTTTCATAGGCAAGGTCCAGACTTTGAACTTAGATGGAGTTTACCAACAGCTTTGGGCTGCATTCCCAAGCAACCTGACTGCACGAAGACCTGGTCCTGACATGCCGGGGCCACTACCGGCCTTACATCGTCCATGGGCACCTCTTAACGGTTTCATGCCCTCTTGAACTTAAGAGGTGCCCATGGACGGTGTGAGGCCAGTAGTGGTGTTCTTGGGCCCACTATCTTGGTGTTGGGTTGCTTGAGAATGCAGCCCAAAGCTGGTGGTAAACTCCATCTAAGGCTAAATGCTGGCACGAGACTGCTAGTCAACAAATACTGTAAGGGAAAGTTGATCCAGACTTTAGGGGTACTCAGCTCAACATGGGGGTGGTGGTGTTGAGCTGCAGGGTCTTGGTTCAGTACACTAATTAAAAATATAGGGTCCGGGTCTGAAATTTCCAGTTGGCTCCTGCCCCTGAACCCCCTCATTGCTGGTGCTGGTTGGATCTGGGGTCTGGTTCAGTCCAGTGATATAAAACCAAAAGCCCAGTTACTGCAGCGAGGACCTGGTTGGATTATTGCTGTTTTTCTCCCCACTCAACGGGAGGAGGGCAGCGGGCTGTACTGTACAACCCCGCTGAGCACACGAGGGGCTGGGGAGAGCCCGGCCGGGCGCGCCCCCTGAATCCCCTCATCAGCCTGCCGGGAGCCGCACGGGCTGCCTAGCCCGGGTAGGGGCGGTGGCCACTGAAGGAGGGAGGCGGGCTAGGGGCGGGTGGTGCAGGAAGCAGCGGAGGAAGAAGACGAGCCGGGGAAGGCTGCGGTGTCTGTTAAGCTCCAGCTTTGGGGGGGCTGCACTTCGAGCTTTTCTTTGTGGCCATGGCGAGCTCCAAGCACCGGCGCATCGGCAGCAACTCGGGTAGGGCAGGAGAGCCCGGCCCGCGGGCTCCGGGCACTAAGGAGCACAAAGAGGCGAGCGTGGGGGACTGGCGGGGGGCGGCAGAGCCGTGGCCCTGCGGGGACCGCGGGGGGGGCCAGGGCTGCGCTTCTCCCCCTGGGCTCGGGGGTGGGGGGACATTGTCTCTAGGGGCGCAGGGGGAAAGGCACCTAAACCCTATAGTTCCCACATGGGGGGAGGGGGGCTCCCTTTACTGCCTCTGTGCTCCGCTCCTGGGCGGCTCTCTGCAGAGCTTGGGGGGTCTGGCCAGGCTGGGCCGTGCAGGGCTGGCGACCATCGCCCACTTGCCCTTGCCCTTGCGAAGGGAAAGTGAAAGGCGAGAGCGGAGGGAGCCCGGCCCGCCCTTTGTCTTCGGCTCTCAGCCCAGGGCTCCTGCCTCGCCAGCAACACAAACAGCTTCTGCCCAGGGTCCCCAAGGCGGCCGCCGCCCTGCTGTGGGTTACTGGGCCTGCGAGTGGCAGCCCCTAGGGCAGGGATCTGCTGTTCTTTGCTACACTCAGTGCTTAATTTGTAATGAAAGAGGTGCCCCGGCCTCAAGGAATTTTTTTTTACTTTCATAACTGATGGGCAAGGAAGAGGTGCTGGGGCTATGAACTGCCAAGCCTAGAGGTGCCAGAGCAAGCCTGGGCACGAATTAAACACTGATTACACTGCACTTAGTCTTGCAGTGCCAGGCAAACCAGTGATTCATAAACAATGCCACCTTTGGTTGGCAAGTTTCAAACAGGATGCATAAAATGCCCACTATCCACTACTTATTGATATTGATTGAAGGAGCCAGAGGTAAATTGTTCCCACGCATACATTGCACATTAAATTAATAGAATGGGAAGTAGTTCACGCTCAGTCAAGCTAGTGTTTTCTTAAAATAAATGAAAGCAGGTTTGCAATGTGTGACACTTGTAGTTATTGATAAAGGTGATTTAACAGTGCCTTTAAAAGTTATTTTATTTCTCTTCTAAAGAACGGTATCATTTAAAAAATTTATAGCACCTCTTATTGTACCCAGGGCATGTAAAACACCTCTTAATACATGCATCTCTATTAACCGAAAATCAATTAAAAAGGAATAGAACTTCACAATGACTATGCTCCCAGACCTCTTCCCCAACCGTATTTTCAGAACTGGTATGAGTAGTAGACTGCACAAAAGATTGCTTTTTTGTTTGCAAAAAAACATCCCCACAAACCAACAAAAAAAACCCCAACCAAACAAAATCCCTTCAAACTTCAAAATATTTACCAGTTATGCCATTGTAATTACAGCTGTATAACCCCATGCGGACAAACTTATTTCAGTGTAAGAGTGTCTTTTCCAGTTTATCTTAACCACCTTCCCAAGCAACATATACTAAACTGAAAAAAGCCAGTCTTATACCAGAGTAAGGATTTGTCTACATGATCATTTTTGTTGGTAAAACTTTTGTTGGTCAGGGGTGTGAAAAAACACTCCCATGACCAACATAAGTTTCACCGGCAAAAGTGCTGATGTGGACAGTGCTGTGTTGGCAGGAGAGGTTCTCCTGCCGACATAGCTAACGCCGCTTGTTGGGAGTGGTTTAATTATGCCTGCAGGACAGCTCTCACCTGCCAACAAAGAGCGGCTACACCGAAGACCTTACAGTGGCATGGCTGTGGCGGTACAGCTGTGCTGCTGTAAGGTCCGTAGTGTAGATATACAAGAGTGTGTACTTGGGGAATGATACCAGTATAACTATATTGGTTTTAATTCACACCTTAGCTTATTCCAGAATAACTTTCCCATGTATACAAGCCCTTAGTTTGCAACTAACTGAATGGGGACACAATAATAATGGTTTTTTATGTAATATTGTATGTATTTTAGGAGCACCCCTCCTGTTAAAACAAAGTTTCTGTGGAGTGGGGTGTGGTTGCTTAGTCCTCCGTGCACCCTGTGGCATACCCTAACACAGGCTAAAGGGCAGCATTGGCACTGCAGCTGATTTAGAATGAGATTAAAGAGAGCGTAGCTAGCACTTTGAAATTTGGACCCATGCTGTCCGATACATTGCCCTCTACCCACGCAATCTGCTTCTTGCCATTGAAGGTACATTTACTGCAGATACACAGCTGGCTGTGTGCTCTAGCAACCAAACCCTGCCATAAAGCTACAAAGATTTAATAGGATCATGGAACTGGAAGGGACCTCGAGAGGTCATCTAGTCCAGTCCCCTGCACTCAAGGCAGGACTAAGTATTATTCTAGACCACGCCTGACAGGGATTTGTCCAACCTGCTCTTAAAAATCCCCAGTGATGGAGATTCCACAACCTCCCTAGGCAATTTATTCTAGTTAGGAACTTTTTCCTAATGTCCAACCTAAACCGACCTTGCTGCAATTTAAGCCCATTGCTTCTTGTCCTATCATCAGAGGTTAACAAGAACAATTTTTCTCCCTCCTCTTTGTAACAGCCTTTTATGTACTTGAAAACTGTTATTGTGTCCTCTCTCAGTCTTCTCTTCTCCAGACTAAACAAACCCAATTTTTTCAATCTTCCCTCATAGGTCATGTTTCTAGACCTTTAATCATTTTTGTTGCTCTTCTCTGGACTTTCTCCAATTTGTCCACATCTTTCCTGAAATGTGGCGCCCAGAACTGGACACAATATTCCAGTTGAGGCCTAATCAGCATGGAGTAGAGGGGAAGAATTACTTCTCGTGTCTTGCTTACACTACTCCTGCTAATACATCCCAGAATGATGTTTGCTTTTTTTGCAACAGCGTTACACTGTTGACTCATATTTAGCTTGTGATCCACTATGACCACCAGATCCCTTTCTGCAGTCCTCCTTCCTAGGCAGTCATTTCCCATTTTGTACATATGCAACTGATTGGTCCTTCCTAAGTTAAGTACTTTGCATTTATTTTTATTGAATTTCATCCTATTTACTTCAGACCATTTCTCTAATTTGTCCAGATCATTTTGAATTTTAATCCTATCCTCCAAAGCACTTGCAACCCCTCACAGTTTGGTATTGTCCGCAAATTTTATAAGTGTACTCTCTATGCCATTATCTAAATCATTGATGAAGATATTGAACAGAACCAGACCCAGAACCGATCCCTGCGGGACCCCACTCGTTATGCCCTTCCAGCATGACTGTGAACTACTGATTACTCTCTGGGAACGATTTTCCAACCATTATGCACCCACCTTATAGTAGCTCCATCTAGGTTGTATTTCCCTAGTTTGTTTATGAGAAGGTCATGAGAGACAGTATCAAAAGTCTTACTAAAGTCAAGATATACAACATCTACCACTTCCCCCATAACCACAAGGCTTGTTACCCTGTCAAAGAAAACCATCAGGTTGGTTTGACAGGATTTGTTCTTGACAAATCCATGCTGACTGTTATTTATCACCTTATTATCTTCTAGGTGTTTGCAAATTGATTGCTTAATTATTTGCTCCATTCTCTGGGTACAGAAGTTAAGCTGACTGGTGTGTAATTCCCCGGGTTGCCTTTATTTCCCTTTTTATAGATGGGCACTATATTTGCCCTTTTCCAGTCTTCTGGAATGTCTCCTGTCTTCCATGACTTTTCAAAGATAATTGCTAATGGCTCAGATATCGCTTCAGTCAGATCCTGACACATTGACTTATACCCATAGGAAAGAGGGAAAAGGTGTTAGAGGAGGGCCCCATTGTAAGTGAATCTGCTTCAGATGAATATAGTTAGCTTGTGATGCAATAGACAACCTCTGGCATTCAACTCATACCCTTGAACAGTCACCACCCACATGTTAGGAATCATTAACTATAGCATCTCAGGTTATTCCCTTCAAACCAGTCATCTGTTTTTCTTCTTTCTTATTCTTACGCCCCAGTGAGATTCTCAAAGTAGCCATTTCCTCCCCACCCCCATCTTTCCAGTGAGGACTGATCCAGCTGATGTTCTCAGAGCATGCAGACTGGTTCAGGCCCTGCACAAAATACATCCACAAGTGCATGCTTGTTAATCTACTCAGTAAACCCATGGTTAGGGCACTCACCTGGGATGTGGGAAACCCAAGTTCAAATCCATCCTCTGTTTGATGTGGCACAGATACTTGAACCCAAGTTGTCACATCCCAGGTGAATACCTGGGTAGTGGGTGTTCCTCTCCAAATCTTTCCTTTGGAGCTGTTACACCTTAAATATTTTTGGAGCAGGACCTTCCCCCTCTCCCACTTCCCAGGTGATGCCCTAAGCACTAGGCTGTAGAGTCACTCTGTTTCTGTGGCCTGGTGATATAAGAGGCTTGAGTTCCTGCTTTAAATTCCCTGCTTGATTTGCAAACAGGATCTTCCCACATCCCAGATGAGTGCCCTAACCACCAGGATATGGGATAGACTGACCTAGAAACACCCTACCACTGCTTGTCCCTGGTTATCTTTTGTGCAGGGCCCTAAATAGGAGGCATGTTCTGGGAATATCTACTGGCTTGGTCCCCTTTAGGAGATCGTCTGAGAATGCCACCAGGTCTTAGGTGTGACTAGGACTTCAAGCAATTTGGTAGCACCAGCAATTCCCATAGGAGAAAACAGTCTAGGCCTCAGTAAATATACCATTACCATGTGGTTGCAATCATTGATATCTTTTTAGTGCCCAAGGATTCACTTAGAGTTAACCAATAAGGAATACACAGATTTGAATAGCAGTAAGCTTTGAAAGGAATGTTGTCACTTCATTTGGCCCAAATTTTAGATATTGTAAAAAAGAAACTTTTAATATGAGATTTTCAAAGGAGCCAATAGAAATTTAGGTTCCCAGATCCTACTGAATTCCAATGGAAGTTGGGTACCCCTCTAACTCCCTGATGTTCCTTTGAAAAATCCCAGTTTTACAAGACTTATGACCAACAGAACATTTTCATTAATTAAAAAAAATTAGAAACTTTAAAAAAAAAAAACAAAAAAAACCCCAAATGAACAGTTCCAAGCAGTATTTGCAATCCAAATGCTGTAGAGTTTTTCTAGTTGAGTATATGAAACTCAAAAGTAAAAATGACTAGAAACTGATTAAACAGAAATTAAATTAAGAGCAAGCAAGAAGTCCTCTTTAGTTTTCTTTAGCCTGAGACCCAGCAAACAAAGGGTATCTTACCTCAGTCAGATAAAACTCAACACACAACATAGCTTACTTCAGCATAGTTCACCAAGAGACAACTCCTTTGGCTCAGCTGTTCTCCCTTGAAGCTTATTTGTCTCAACCCCCACTGCCTGATTCTTTCTTTCCCTTTTCTGGGATAATGAGGAATTCATTAATTCCCCACAGCTTGCACTTCCCTGCATATCCCATCATTAAGCACATGTAGCGGTGGCCCTTCCTAAAGAGGAAGGTTAACTTTTCCTTGTCAACACTGAGATAGGCCCAATACGCCGATCACAGAGACCTTAACTATGTATTTGCATACTTAGGTATGTTTTTTGGGAGAGGTTGGCAATTAAGTGGAAACTTGACTTGTAATTTCCAAGCTAAGGAAAGATCGTTTTTAAGGGAAACAATAAGGTTTTCACGGGTTGGGTGTACTTTGGCTGAAGTGATACTTTATCAGCTTTAACTCCAGGTTTTCAGGCAAAAACGATTGTGAGTCTCATACACACACGTTCTCTGTAATAGTTCTTTTGTTTAGGATTCTGAACTATGTTGTTACTGCTAAGTTCAGCTGTGTCTATGTTAATACTTTTCAGCATTTCTCCCATCATTAGTCTAGCACCTTTGTTGCAGTTCTTCTGGTGGTAGCCGCAGTGGACTTGCTAGTGTAGACAGGCTACAGGTGTTTCCTACACTGTTCCATCTAACCTTGACAGTTAGACAACATGATGGTAAAAACACTGGCAACTGGTCTACACTAGCATTTCCACCATTGCTGTCACCAGTAGAGATATACCTGTGCCAGATCAATAATAGGAGAAATGCTAATGTAGACAAGGCCTTTGTGACTTGATTTCAATGGTAGGGTACTGATGGGGCAGTAAAGGGCAAAAAATAATCACAAAACCTAACAAACATGGTCTGTCATGGCTCCGTGCTTTGACTCCATTCATTTGATTTATTACAGAAACAAATTATGAAAGGGTGTGAGTTGTGTAGTATAAAAATGTGTTCATTTTTTCTTTTTTGCAGCTGATACGTTGTATGTTATGACAGTGACATTGTGGTGTTTTCAATTGCAGGGCAAATCCAGGTGGATAGTGGGCCTGCTTTAAATACCAAAGGTACAGTAAAGTGTATTACTTTCATAAAATGGCTAGGTTAAAAAGAGTATTGTGGGCTGTCACACTTTTAGTAATATGGATCATGAGATATCTTCAGATCTATGGAGACACTAACGTATAGGTGGGAGAAGATGGGAACAGCACATAGTTGACAGCTTTATCTTTAACATCTTTAGAACAGTAGGTCCAGCTCTGTTTTCCTTGTACACTCAATAGTGTTATTAATTTCAGTGGGAGTTTTGGGTGTACTAACACGGCTGATGTACATATTCTATGCATTTTAGCAGAAGAAAGGGTGTGAGTTGTTTGCATGTTTTAGAATTTTTCTGCTAGTTGGATGTCCTTATACCTACATCACTTACTAAATTGTTGAGTGACACAGCTAACCTCAAATAAATGCTTAGTTTCAGGCTGATTGCATCATGTATTTAAAAGAAGTGCCACTATGTGCTAGAAATTAAATAGTGTATTCAAAAGCGTGCACAGTTTTTGCATGAACTTACAGAGGCTGTGTGTTAAAATAACCAGATGGACAGCTTGTCATTTGCATATGCAGTGTCCATGACTGCAGGTATATAATTTATGCATCTGCATTTTTGCAATTTTAAAAATCTGGTCTTTTGGGGGTCACATGTTTAAGAATGGCCTCCAAAAGTAAACCCATAAGATTATGCACCCCACTACGCGTTAATGCAAATCAAGTGATTTCCTGCCTAATTATCTGGCCTGTGTATGAACTGCCTTGTTTAAGTTAGCAAGTGTACTTTACAAATGGTTGCACATACTCTACATGTGAGTCCTTAAAAAAGAAGTGCTGGAATGGATTTCCAGAACTATCACTCATACGTGATAGTAATGGAACCCCACCAAAAAAAGTGCCAGAATGGCATTCTGGGGAGTTGCAGTGTGACTCAACCCCTAATTTAAGTTTAAATTTGAAAATCTCCCACTTCCTAAGATATCAAATTTTCTTTTAATAATTGGGTTAGTAATTCAAACACCCTTTGGCTTTCTTTTTATTATAGGTGGAGACCAAAACGTCACAGAAACAGATGCCTTTGAGAGAAGGTAAATGCCTTTGTTTTAATCAGAATGACTACAGATGGTAATGGAAGATAGAGACGTGAAAGTGAAACTCAAAACATTTATGATTTGGGGTTTTTTTTAAATCTTTGTTAAGACCCCAAGCTGAGTACCCAAGGCAGCCCCTTAATGTTACAGAACATGTTTATCAAACTCCTACATATCAATGAAGTAGTAGTGTTCATTATTATTTTATTATGGTACCATCCAGAGGCCCTAGTAAGGATCAGAGTTCCATAGTGCTGGACAGTGAACAAATACATACAGTAGGAAGGGCTAGATTAATGAAGGGGACTTAGGCATTGCAACACTAACCTCCTGGGCAACCTGCTATCGAGTGGAATTCATGGTCCCAAGTTAGGTACTCTGGTTTCCCACACAATGCATGGGGAGAGTTAGATTCCTAAGAATGGGATTCACTGGAGCCAGCAAGCTGATTAGAGAGCTACCTAAGCTAGCCAGGAGTGAAATGCAGAGGAAAGGGGTGTGTTTAGGGCCCAGATCCACAAAGGGATTGAGGTGCCCAAGTTCCTGGTTGAGGTGCTGCTGTGATCCACAAACCCCCTGCTCAGCTGCTGCCTAACCTTGTAGGCGCCTAAATTTACTTGGTGCCTAAGGTCTGTTGGTGCAGTAAGTTTCTGTCTCTGAGTGTGTGCCTAAGTCCCAGCATGATCCTCCAACCAGGGGAAGACAGTCATTTCCCCACCTCTCTTGCTGGTGGGGTCAATGTGGTAGAAATACTCAGAGCATGATGACCAGATCCGGCCCCACTTAAAATCCAGCTGGAGGATAAGGAGGTGGTGCTGCCATTCTTACAACATTCAGCCCAGTGGCTGGTTAGAGCACTCGCCCAGGATGTGGGAGACCCAGGTTTAATTCCGCCCTCTCTTCCTTGAGAGAGTGGGGGAGAAAAAATTTGAACAGGAATCTCCCACTTCTCAGGAGAGTGCTCTTACTACCGAGCTAGGGGATATTCTGGTGGGGGTCTCTCTCAAGCTCTCCTGTTGAAGCCCGTCTGCTTTGTATAGGTATAGTCACTGGGACAGAGAGAATGATAATGACTCTTCTAATCTGGTAGTTAGGGCATTCACCACCTCTCTCTTGCCCAATAAATATTTATTTATGCAAAGTGGAACAGCTTCAACAAGAGTGACTGAGGGAGCCTACTTCAGAATACCCAATAGCCAGACTGAGGGCTCCCATTGGGAGTGGGGAGACTTGTAGTCAAGTCCCTGCTCAAAAGCAGGAGGCATTCAATTCTGGTCTCCCACATCCCAGGTGAGTGCCCTGGCTATTTGGCATAAAGGGACTAGCTTCTCGTCAGAGTTGTGAGTGGTGCCTAAATGTTGGAGTTAGGTCCCTAATTCCCCTTCTGAATCTTTCTGAAAAAATCAAAACATTTTGTAAATGTCAAAACGAACCATTTCTGCGTTTCCACATTTTTTTCAACTGAAGCAGTTCACAAAGTCAGCATTAATTTGTCAAAATATTTCGGTCAGTCCAAATCTGCATTTTTTTCAGTGAAAAAAGTTTCAGCTGAAAAATTTCAGCTCTTAATATTCATGTGTGTGAACGCACACACACACACACACCCACCCACCCACCCCCTCACTGCTGCCGCTTCCCCCATTACCTGTTTTGGGAGCGTCTCTTTGTTCCTAGTGGTGGCTCTGCCCCCTGCCCATGAGAAACAGGTGATGCACGTCAAGTGTGACAGGGATAGGAGAGACAACCGACATGAAACTGCATGAATGTCACCACAACACAATTCTTTGGGAATTGAGCGCTCATTTGAAATTAGGTTAGCGCATTAATTTTTTTTAAATAGAGTATTTGTATTTTAAAAGGATTAAAGTAAAACGTACATTCCAGATACACCTCTACCCCGATATAACGCGACCCAATAGAACACGAATTTGGATATAATGCGGTAAAGCAGTGCTCCGGGGGGCGGGGCTGTGCACTCCAGCGGATCAAAGCAAGTTCAATATAACACAGTTTCACCTATAATGCGGTAAGATTTTTTGGCTCCCGAGGACAGTGTTATATTGGGGTAGAGGTGTATAACTTTATGGAGGAGGAAAGGGAACTAAGAAATACAATATGTGAACAACAGGCATATACTACATATGTAGGGAAACAAATTGTCTGAAAAATACATACAATAACACTCTATGTTAAGCCCTTTCCAGACCACTTCTAACCATCAGAAAAATTAGGTGGTGGAACAGCCTTCCAATGAGAGTAGGAGGGGCAAGAAACGTAACTTGTTTCAAGACTGTGCTTAATAAATTTATGGAGTTAATTGTATGATGAGATTGCTCACAAATGGCAGGTGGCCCTTCCATGACTGCTATTAGTCAATATCTCCAATGGCCAGAGATAGGACATTAGAGGGGAAGAGCTCCGAGTTACTACAGTTAATTCTTTCCCAGGTGTGTGTCTAGTGGGTCTCGTCCACATGGTCAGGGTCTCACTGATAGTCATATTTGGGGTCTGGTTTGAACTAGAGTAAATGGTGGATTCGCTGTAACTTGAAGTCTTTAAATCAAGATTTGAGTAACTCAGCCAGAGGTTATGGGCTTACTACATGAGTGGGTGGATGAGATTCTGGAGTCTGCGATGTGCAGGAGATCAGACTAGATAATCATGATGGTCCCTTCTGGCCTTAAAGCCTGAGTCTATAAACAAAGATTTATTATTTTTATGAATCAAGTAGATTTATATAAACCCTATTGCAGAAGTGGGTCTTTCAGAGGGACTTAAATGTGGACAGGGTAGAGACTTTGCAGATGAGCTCAGGAAGGTCGTACCATTCATAGAGGCAGTGTGTAAGTGATTAATAAGGAAGAAATACAGGGGAAACTATGCCCAGAACCAGTTCTACAGATATTGAGATGACATGCAAGAATTGCATATGTCCTCATACCAGCCATTTTCACAGACTTCATTCAACACCATTCTCCAACCATCAGCCCAACCATCAGCCCACCCATCAACTAACTTTTCCCCTCACCATCTTTCTTCCTGCTAGATAATATCCAGGACCCAAATGGCCCTGGTTATATGTTTAGAACAATCCACAGAATTTCATTGCAAGTCTGTTCTGCTTATCAGAACAATTAGCAAATATATATTTTTATACATATTTTATACATTATGGGCTAGTGAGACATATGCACATACAATATTTGACATATTACAAATACATATAATACAAATGGTGGGGGCAAAGTGTGAGAGAACTCTATGTGCTCCCCACATAGAGGCAGCAATATAGGGAATAGCAACTGAGAAGCAGCCTCCAGCTATGTCTTTGTTTACTGAAAACATGACATGGTCAGTCCTAGGGTGCCAAGTGTGATAGCTCAGGTTGGGTCACACTGCCCTACAAGTGGCTCTGGTCATGCTAGCTATTTTTGACAGGTAAGTATTTGGTTTCAGGTCTTCTCAGGTGCAATGTTTACTTTTGTCCCGATTTCATGGGAGAAGCTGTTTAAAAAATTGCATATGCTTCCTAGTGGGTGTTTGAAAATAGCTTTTTAGTATGCATCTCAAGTTAGACAGGGATCACTGTTTCATTCCATAAGATAATTTCTTTCTTCAGTAGATTCGGATAAGTTGTATGTACCAAATATTTATGGCTTGTATTCATTTTTTTTTTAAACTGTGGCCTATTGTGGAAATTTATCTTTTAAAGTCCACACCGTCGCTGCTCAAGTGATTTGGAGGCTATAGCAGGTTATACCCGACATAGTTTTCCTATTGGTGGAGGTTGAATAATTAAGGGGAAGAAAAATGCCCCATCTTTCTCTACCTTTTTCCCCTTTTTTGATTTTTGCATACTGAGCATGGTGATGCTAAGAGCAGAAATGCTGAATAGTACAGACTTGTAACTTAGTCACTGGTATTAAGGACATTTTGATTTCATCTTGCTTGAGTTATTTGGATTTAGGTAACTTGTCTCGGGTGAGCATGAATGAAAATCTCTCTCTGTCCCACCAGCATAAGTACCTAACATCGCAATGTTGTCTTCAGAAAGTTATGTGACTATTTAAACTGCCATGTTCATGTTGCATATGATTCAGTAAACAGTAACTTCAAACAAAATTCTAGTTAGTGCACACTTACATTATCAAAAGGTGTCTGCACTGTGACTTTTAAAATAAGAAGTCTGGCTAAACTGTGAAACCTGGAGAATCAGTACAGAGTTCAGACTCCATTTTAATTTATCATAATGTGCCTAGTTATTGCATTGGCAGTCTTCTGTCCTGGAATTCAATAGATAATCCAAGCAAACAATGAAAGTTACAGAAACAGCTTTTTAAACTCAGAATTTACTGGCCTTTGTCTACTGCAGCCAGTTCTTTAATGGTATTTTTGAATGACTCATTTAATGTGCCCCAGATTTTCAAATGTGACTAGGGATTTGGGTACCCAACATCTATAGTCACTCTTGAAAATCTTGGCCGCTGAACATATGTAGGTGAACTAATAATTATTTATTTGTTAATTGAAAGGCATGTTCTCTCTTTGTAACAGCCAACCATTTGATCCAGCAGCACAATACAAAATGAACCACAAGCGAAGAGGGGTTGCTTTAATCTTCAATCATGAGCAGTTTTACTGGCACTTAACACTGCCAGATAGACGTGGCACACTTGCAGACAGAGACAATCTGAAACGCAGGTAAGATGATATTTGGCTGCTTCACAGAAGGATACTATTTTTAGATAAGTTAAATAAAAATATGCAATTCAAAGTGATTTGTCATGAAAATTATATAAGCAGCTCTAAAATAACTGATTTCATTGACATAATTGTGACTGAAAGATTTTGCACAGTACCCCATGATAAAAAGAGTTAAATGTCTGCTTCTGCTCCCTTTGAAATAATAGGCAGAACTCCCATTGATTTCAGTGGGGACAGGATCAGGCCCTGTGCAAATAGACTGCTGAGGTACAGGCAGCCATCAGGGTGAGGAAGACTAAGTGGTGATCTTAATTTTTAAAGGCTTTTTAGTATTGTGTAACTAAGCAAACAATTTATTTTTCTGTCTCAATATCATGAGGGGGGAAAAATGGAACACATATTTTTATAGGTTAATATAGAAAAAAGGTAAACTTGATTGTAACGTCACAAACTGGTAGGAAGTGCCGGGGTGGGGGAGAAATGTATAGTACCTGAAATTACTTTCAACTCATTTTTTGTAATTGATTAGATTTCAAGCTGATTGTGCCCATTTAATATTATTTGGCAACATTAGTTTATCTTATATCCCTAATGCATTCAAGCCAAGTGATGGCTGGATGCAAATGTCTACTGTTGAGATAGAAGTTCTAAATATGAGTCTTATAATTGTGCAGCTTATGGTAGGAGATAAATTGACTTTTGTTGATTCACATCTTGCACTTCCCGTGATTCACTAAACCAGTAACCAGTTTGAGTAAGTGATGTGAAGTTCAACTAAATCTGTTTAATACCTTATGCCGTCCAATAGCAAAGTAGTTCAAGGACAGGTTTATAGGGTAAACAGATGTACTGTATGATACAATTTCAAAAACTGACTGAAAAGTTAAGGAAGTTAAGAAGCCTTTATTCCTATTCACCTAGCAAGTGCATGCAGTTCTAGCTGCTAGCAAATGCAAAATAGGCAACTGGTAGTTACCAAAAAGCAGATTTAGGGAAGCAGGGCAGCTTTGCAGCCAAATAAAGCTCTAGGAACAATTGTGCTGTACGTCCGAATGTTTATGTAGCTAACTCAAGGAGCCAGTATAGTCTAAGCTTAACCATATGCTATTTTACAACAATTTAGATATGCAAAAAGGAAGGGATATGTGACTTATAGAAAACACCCATGTCTCCTAGCACTAGTTGTCTTCCGCTGTGGACTACCAACAAATTTCAGACTCTGCCATCACTGACAATATTAGATATAGAGAGACATAGTAGGTGAAGTGTGACACGGGTTGGATCACAGAAACCCGCTTGGGACTGCCACGTGATGTGCTGGGACTACCTCTGAGTCCGTTTTCCCTGGCAGGTTAGGACTTCAGGGCCCTGCCTGGTTGTGCCAGACACGCTTGCCTGCTGCAAACACAGATCCAGGTCTGAACCACGTCCCCCACAAGCTGCAGGCTTAACTGAAAACAGCTTAAGAAATGCTCCTGTCTCCAGCACCCCATGGGGTCCAAACCCCAAATAAATCCATTTTACTCTTTATAAAGCTTATACAGGGTAAACTCATAAATTATTTGCCCTCTGTAACACTGAAAGAGAGATATGCACAGCTGTTTGCTCTCCCAGGAATTAATTACTTGCTCTGGGTTAATTAATAAGTAAAAAGTGATTTTATTAAATATAAAAATTAGGATTTAAGTGTTTCTGAGTAATAACGGACAGAACGATGTAAATTACCAAACAAAACACACAAGTCTAAGCCTAATAGTCTAAGCTTCTTTGGCAGACTAGCCTCCTTCTAGTTTGAGTCCAGCAATCACTCACACCCCTGTAGTTACTGTCCTTTGGAGGGGTTTCCCAGGGGCTTATATAGTCTCTCTCTTGTGGGTGGAAACCCCTCTCCTGTGTAAAATCCCCTCCACAAGATGGAGTTTTGCAGTCACATGAGCAAGTCACATGTCCATACATGACTCAGTTCTTTAAAGGCCAATGCCACATTCCCAGGAAAGCTCAGATGTGGATTGGCATCTTTCAAAGTCCATTGTCAGCTTAAGTGTTTCTTGATTGGGCACTTACTGAGAATAGTCTTTTCTCAAGAAGCTGACCAAATGCTTCACTGAGACTACTTAAAATCAAACAAGTACATAGCCAATATTCATAACTTTGAATACAAAAAGATACATGCATACAAATAGGATGAATATATTCAGTAGATCATAACCTTTGCAGAGATAGGTTACATGGCCTATCTAGCATAAAATCCCAGTTATGTCATATTTACACTCAAAAGCATATTTCTATAAAGCATTAAGGGCTGCAACATCATAAGGTGTAATTTTTTTTATTGGACCAACTTCTATTTAGTGAGAGAGACAAGCTTTCAAGCCACACAGAGCTCTTCTTCAGGTCATCCCCAGACTTGAAGAAAAGCTGTGTGTGGCTTGAAAGCTTGTCTCGCTCACTAAATAGAAGCTGGTCCAATAAAAAATATTACCTTATCTCTCTAATATCCTGGGACTGACACAGCTATAGCTACACTGCATACAATATTAGATGTAGTAATTAGAAACACATGTCCCTCAAAAGAAGTGATGGCAAACCCACTATTCCATTCACAAGAAGTGCAGTTCCATAGTGAATTTTGTTTTAGCCTATGGAACTATGCAACAACACCACATCATGGTGTTGAGGAAATGAGTAAAAATGGGTAAAGCACCCAGGCTAGGCTGGCATTGACCTGATGTCTATAAAGTAACCAGTTACAATTGTAGTAGATTAGCACAGAGCTCACAAGGGAAGTGGCTGCACGTAACCTAATCAAAAGCTTAATACAGGGAGGTGGCATAGCCCAGCATCAGCATATTTCAGGACACGATTAAGTTTTTATATCATGTTTACATTAAATTTCTGATTTGATAGTATTATAACCCTTCAAAAAAAAAAAAAAAGTCCAAAATTGTCATTTTGGCTCATAGTTGCCTGAAAATGAAATTACATTTTGGCAAAAATGGAAGTTCTACTTTATTTTGCATATTGGTTGGTTTTCAGACAGGTCCCTGGGGGAGTTCCTCAATTATTTGTGTTTTCTGTTGCTCTTAACAGAATTCCTGTTTCATAAGAACACCTTCACTTTATAAATTACTTTTTTTTTTTGTTCTATGCGTCTTTAAGACACTCCTGGGTATCAGGTTTGGGTACCATTACATAAATTAACATGGATATCTATTCTCTCGAGGAAAAGGTATAAAGTTCCAAAGGAAATAACAAAAGCGGTGGCATTTTTAGCATAACTTATTAAAGGATACTTATTAAAATGTGTGTGTTTAATGATAGTTTGACAGAGCTTGGATTTGAAGTCAGATGCTTTGATGACCTTAAAGCAGAAGAGGTGATACGGAACATTTATGAAGGTAGGAGACCATGTAGTAGGTATGTCTTAGCCTACTTGCAGGAGCGGTTTTAGATAAGATTGTATTTTTCTGTCATTGTTAAAACAAGTTCACTGTAGCTTGAATTGTTTCCCTTCTATGATGAAATCCCATGACATAAAAAGACTAAGGAACAGAAAATATATTATTTTATACCAGTAGTATCTTCATTGGTATTGCATTGCAAGTGTTGGAATTCCCAAGATGCATCTATGACCAACAGAAGTAGTGTTTACACAGCATCTCTCTAACTTCCAGTAGACTGGATCCTCTGCTTGTATGGATCAGTGTAGTTCCAGACTTCAGCAGAGCTATGCTGATTTACAGCAGCTGAGACGCTGACTCAACATATTTCGAATAGGACTGATTTGAGATTAAATGGCTATATGTGGTTCTGAGTGGACTAATGGTGGAGTGTTTAATAAATACTGTAAGCTTGCGTAATCATCTAAACACAGTTCCATTATTTTAGTGTCAATGGACAACCACAGTGATGCTGACTGCTTTGTGTGTGTGTTCCTGAGCCATGGTGAAGATAATCACGTTTACGCCTATGATGCTAAAATAAAAGTTCAGACAATGACAAACATGTTCAAAGGAGACAAATGCCCAAGTCTAGTAGGAAAGCCTAAAATATTTATAATTCAGGTAAGATCTCTGTTCTTGAATTTGTGTACTTTTTTCCCCAGTGGTACAGAGGACAGTTCTTTTAGGGATAACTTCTTCTCATGTGGAAAAGGTGGTGGTTATTATGACACTTCCAAGAGGCAGCTTGCTACTACCTGCCCTTAGTGAGTCCCCCACTCTGCTTCACTGACACTGCCAGCCTCATGCACCTGCTTCTCTCACAAGGGTATTCCCACACTTCTTTTCAAGCTGCTGCTTACACACAGAACACCCCCCCCCGAACTGATCTGTAAGGCTACTACCCTCTTCTCCTTCCAAAAGTGGAGAATAGGTCAGTATGGTGTCTGCTATGCTTTGATATTTCTAAGTTGGTGCCTGTCACTATTAAACAGCTTGCTCTACCACTGAAAGCCCTGGGGATGTACAAGCAGGACAAAAGGTAGTTCTTTCTGAACTTAGTCACATAAATGAAGAACATCTAAACAAACAGGAAGCGTTTCTGCTTTCAGAATTTTGTTCTGTGATGGCTAAGTGTACTTGGCAGATGAGAGGATTTTTTCTCCTGCTAGGCATGTCGAGGAGATCAACACGATGACCCAGTCATTGTTTACGATGCAGTGGACAGTACTGTAGACAAGTCCAATGTCAATGAAACTGAAGTGGATGCTGCGGCTATATATACTTTACCTGCTGGTGCAGACTTTCTAATGTGCTACTCGGTTGCAGAAGGTATGTTGTTATTTTGCACTTAAATTTCTATCATCTAAATCCTGCAGGAGTTTTGCAGCTGTATCACTGCTGTTTCACTAAATACAGTAGGCTTGCAGAGTTTCTTCATCACACAATCAAAACAAGAATTCAAGTTCCTTAAACTTACCACTTTGCATGTCTGCATGAGTGGTGGTGTCTCCCCCACATGGTGTAAAGGCTCGAGAATAAATGAAAATATGCCATCTAACTTGCAATTTTTAAATGACTTTGAACTCAAAGCATACTGATCACATCCCTATCAATGAGCTACCTGTCAGGAGGAAATATTCTTCTGCACTTCTAGCGGCATGTCATTTGGATGTGATTTCTTAAACCTCCTCACACATATGGGTGCCCTCCCCAAACCATCTCATTCCCAATCCTGAAGACTCTCCTGTAATTCAACAGTGGGTGAATTTACAGAACTGTTTCTGCTACTGAATCAATATTGCACTCAACTTAACATTACCTGATGTCAGAAAGGTATAAAAATATTAATACAAAATCTTTTTGCAAAATATTGTATAAAGTCAAAGGGCAAAATTAATCACTAATGTGCAACTCCATTGACAGAAATGGAATTGCACGCATTATAAGTTATGAGGAGAGATTAAAAAGACTGGGACTTTTCAACCTGGAAAAGAGACAATGGGGGGGGAGGGGCTCTATGATAGAGGTCTATAAAATCATGAATGGTACGGAGAAAGTATTGTTTCTCTCTTAACATAAACACAAGAACCATGGGGGCTCACCTGATGAAATTAAGAGGCAGCAAGTGTAAAACAAACAAAAGGAAGTACTACTTCACACAACACACAGTCAACCTGTGGAACTTGTTACCAGGGGGTGGGGTGAAGGCCAAAACAGATTTAAATAAATTCATGGAGAGTAGATCCATCAGTGGCCATTAGCCAAGATGATCAGAGATGCAACCCCATGCTCTAGGTGTCCTGAGCCTTTAATTGCCAGAAGCTGGGAGTGGATGATGGCATGGATCACTCGATCACTCACTTGCCATGTTTTGTTCATTCCCTGTGAAGCATCTGGCAGTGGCCACTATGGGAAGACAAGATACTGGGCTAGATCGACCATTGGCCTGACACAGTGTGGCTGTTATTATTAATCCCAGGTTAAATCTGATTATGCAAACTTGCCAAAGTACTATTTTTATCTCTAACATCCGAGTACCCAAGATAGCATAAACAGTGCAGAGACGTATATCTAAAACTTATCTGCAGTCCATGAACATGACTGGCAAGAAATAAATTGTGATATTGGAAGTTATTAACTGTGGCTTCTAGTCTTCAGTTAAGGTTAAATGGAGTCCTATGCTCTTATTTCCCAATAGGTTACTATTCTCATCGTGAAACTCTAAATGGCACCTGGTATATTCAAGACTTGTGTGAGATGATAAGAAAGTATGGTTCTTCCTTGGAATTCACAGAACTTCTCACTCTGGTTAACAGGAAAGTATCTCTTCGCAGAGTGGATATGTGCAGAGACATGAGTGCAATAGGAAAGAAGCAGATTCCTTGTTTTGCCTCAATGCTGACTAAAAAATTGCAGTTCACTCAAAAATCAAAATAGATATGCTCATCTGTGAGAATGGCATCTTATTCAGATTCACTCCAAAAATGGAAAATATCTTCATCACTTAATCTTGTAGTCTAGAAGATCACTGAGTGAAGGGATTGTTCTCTTGTTCAGTAGTTTATAACATGATTTTCAATGTAGCTAGAGAACTGCACAGTTATTCACATCATGCATTTTCCTTAACAGGACTATTTTCAAAAATGCTGGGATCAAATTTCAGGAGCCATAATTTAAATACTTTTAAAAAACCTTTCTATATTAGAAATTATTGCTTTGTTATAATAAATCAGCATTGCAGCAACATCAGTCTCAGGGAATTTTGGGAGAAATAATTGTAACACTGATTTCTGTGTAATAAATATTGCAAGGTGCTCAGATCCCATGGTAATGAGGGTCATATATGTCCTAAGAAAGAAAACACTTTTTAACCAATTTTTTAAAATGTTCTGACTTGCACTTGAATGACACCTTGTCTACTTTCTAACTGCATTCTAGCATTTTGTAACTTTTTTTCACAAATTTTTAAAACTGCATTAGACTATAAAAGCTTTTTTTTTGTTTTTGCACTGACATTAATTTATGAGGAGTGCAACTAAGGTATGTTTGTAATTTTTCTGTATCTTAAAAATATTTAACACCTACAACGCATTAAAAATGTGCAATGTGTGTTTCACTCCAAGCCTGTGTGATATTTTGTCTTCAATTTTAGGGAGGAACTGAACATCTAAGAAGCACTGCTGTGTTTGGGCTCTTCCTTACTAGATCAATACCCTCTCTTCACTGAACTTTAAAGAACTGCTGTAGTTAGAAAAATGACAGCATGGGGTTCCATTTATTCTCTCTCTAATTTACACAATAATTATAGTCAGTTCACAATCCAAGAGACTTACCATCAATCAAAAAACAAAACAAAAAACCACCCCAAAACCACTATTCTTTCTGCCTTTTACTTCATCAAGAATAGTAAACTCAGATTGCCAAATCTTTTACCTGACAAATTTATTCTGCATTATTTTAAATACCCTCTTAGAAATTTGGAAGTCTTCATTGCTTGGTTAAATATTTTCCCACAACCTTTGAATATGGGAAAATAACATCTTTAAATAAAATGTGTATTTAAACTTATAGTACCCTGAACACTGCATGCCAAACTTTAATCTATTACTGCAATAGCACCCTGAGTTTATACTAGTACTAGTCAGGAGAGCTATGTACAAATATGTTCTTCAGCTCCCTGAAGAGTAGCATACATGTCATGCTGTAAAAATTAATACACAATACAGCCTGAATTAAGAAAAACTACAGGTGACTGACTTGGTGTCCGAAATTGTTTGTTGTTTTAGATTTAAGGTACCATATTATATAGATGCCCGAGACTTATAGTATATACTGACCTAAGATTGACTAGTTTTATCATTAAATTTTATTCATTCAGTATATAAATCGCATACAACTTGATTAGGATAAATGATCAAAGCATCTAACAAATGTATTTCTCTAAAAGGAAACTGAGCGAGTCTCTCTCTCCCTCTCCCTCCCCCCCCCCCAATTTGATATTAGATGTAAACTAACCCTGTATATTCATTCTAATAGGTATCTTTCTAAAAATTTATTCTTGCTTTGTAACTTAAAATCAAATAATGCAGAGGATCTTAGTCTGTGGTTCAAGGTTTCTGTACTCTGATTTTGTCAGTTAAGACAGCACCACTGCCAGAAGTTAGAGCCATGGAGAGAAATCCAAGAAATGGTTTCCTTAATTCTGGGTCAGAGATTCCCTCAACTTGGGGCCTTAAGCAACTCATTTAACGTCTATACAGTTTAGTTTCCCCATCTGTAAAATGTGGATAATACTTATCCACTTTCATAAGTGGCAAGAGGTTCTGGATGGGAGATACTGCAGAAGTATAGAAATAGAGTTAGTATCACAAAATGAGGACCATCTTTTTGGCTCTGATTCAGGATTACTTAACCACATGATTTACAGTTCATCTCTGTTCAGGAAAGCACTTATCATAGAATATCAGGGTTGGAAGGGACCTCAGGAGGTCATCTAGTCCAACCCCCTGCTCAAAGCAGGACCAATCCCCGGACAGATTTTTGCCCCAGATCCCTAAATGGCCCCCTCAAGGATTGAACTCACAATCCTGGATTTAGCAGGCCAATGCTCAAACCACTGAGCTATCCCTCTCCCTTTTTAAACATGGACTTTCCTGAATTGGAACTTTAGACAGGAGACTTGTTCAAGTATAAAAATACATTTGACCATAAATACCAGAAATCTTTCCATGACATATCAAATTTTTGAGCTATTCCTCTGCTGTTGTTAATAGTCCCATCAAAAATAGTAAAATGCTTCAGTACACTAGACCACTACACTGACTCTTATGCCCACATCAATTTACTAAAAACGGAGAGACAATTTTATTACAAGATCTGAATGCATATTTTGAAAGATTTCTTTATTTCAGGAATTATTTTTTAAAAATCTAATGATAT
Source organism: Trachemys scripta elegans (assembly GCF_013100865.1). Taxonomy (NCBI): domain Eukaryota; kingdom Metazoa; phylum Chordata; order Testudines; family Emydidae; genus Trachemys; species Trachemys scripta. The sequence continues at coordinate 32,175,024 of NC_048302.1, read as the reverse complement.
AATAGTTTTAATCAACATTTCTAGTAATGTTCAGAACTATAGTGGTCAAAAATATTCAGTTTGCAACATAGAAACTAAATATTGGAATCGGTGTTGGAAACGACAGTTCAGTTATGAAAAAAAATTAGTCTTTGTCATTAATTTCTTGTATTGGAAGTTGCAGATGTAGGGGCTGATGCAGGCGTCTCAGGGACTCTTCAACCTGTAAACACAAGAGAGAATTAAATGGAAGATGTTCTGTGTCCATATTTATCCCTTTCAGTCACCCCTAATTTGTACCTTCCTTTCATACTCTCAATATTCTTTCCCTGTAGCCAGGTTTTTCGCTTCTGAGAAGACACTAACCTTATGACGCAGATTTCCCACAATAATCACAAGTGCAGCCTCCTGGTCATATCACTCTAGGGATTACCATCCAAAAACAATTCCTGCCATCGGTGAGTTAATCTGTCAGTCAACAGACTGACCAACGGGAACTGCAGACATACAGATGCACAAACATCCTCCTTCCAGGCAATTGAATGTAGGACCCCATGCATAGTGCACTGTCACCTTCAGTCCAAAGCCTAGGAAAATTTATAAAGCCCATTTCCTACAACAGCAGGACTGAATTATTTTACATGCTCTAGCATAAATTGCAAAATTCACACTCCAGACTAATGTCAGATAGTGCAAATATTTTAAAGCCCCAGCCTTGATAAAAGGAACTAGTTTGAATCCTACACAATTATTTTTTTAAAAAACTTAACTCCATCCATTCACTAAGGGTTCTTGATCAAAAACCCAAGGGAGAATTTCTATTTACTTTAAATAGGCTATAAATCAGGGTCCTTTTTATTTATTGTGGACTGGAGGACTCTCTCTATTTCTCATGGAGCAGTGAAGATTTTTCCCAGTTCCATATCACTGCTACTATGGAAGATGGAAACTGGAGAGAAACCAGCTTATCACTGTTGGGCAACACAAGTGAGTGTTTTCACCCTCCCCCCCAGCCTCCAAAGGCTGCCTGAGCAGTGCTGCAAATTTCCATTCTTAATTCCTTCCTTCCAGCTTTTAAAGAAACTCCAGGTAAGCTGTTACATATGCACATTTTTAGCACACAAAATGAAAATGCATAAATAAATAAATCTAAAAGCCACTTTCCAATTAGCTCATGATTTACTGAAAAGTCTTAAATGGTGAGACCACAGCATCATTCACTTACACCAAGAGACTTATTAAAATACCTCTGCCAGTGCCTCTTTTAGCTTGTTATACTGTTCCACATCAAAATGTTGGCTTCTGGATTTCCGGTAGAAGTAGTGGAGGAATTGCCTGTCTTTAATATCTGGGTAAACATAATCCTGACAGATAGAAAAAGGACACAAATGTTTGGGTTTTTTGGGCAGGCAGAGGGTTAGGAGTGCAAAGACATTTGTACAGATGGAGTTAAATCAAACTAACCTACATAAAAAACAACCCTATAGTAATTAGAGGAAATCTAAACCATGACAAATAAATGACCTTATTTTCAGAATGGCTGAGCACTCACAGCTCCCATTGGAGTCAATAGGTGAGACTGTCAGAGGAGACTAAGGAAGTTGGGTTCTTGACTCCTTAAGGGTCCTTTGAAAATCCCAGACAATGGCAGCATCTGAAAATCAGGCCATTAGTATTTATCAATTTATCCCAGACCTCAACCCTCCTGAAAGTCAGCAGAAAACAAGAGGAACAGAACTAACTCACAAACCCAGCTTTCAACAAACTAGCTGAGCTCCAAAACCCAGCATCCTTCCCCACCTGATGTTTCATATGTACTATAGGTTCCATATGTGCAAGCATTGGATTTTCACCATCTATGTCCATACCAAACAAAATAAAAATGGAGGAGTGCATTATTGAATATGCAGCATGAAAAGGAAGATATGCAACTTAGATACAATCAATTTAGGATTGAATAAGGACTGGGAATGGCTGAGCCATTACAAACATTGAATCTATCTCCCTTTGTAAGTATTCTCACACTTCTTATCAAACTGTCTGTACTGGGCTAGCTTGATTATCACTTCAAAAGTTTTTTTTTCACTTACTTAATTGGCCTCTCAGAGTTGGTAAGGCAACTCCCACCTGTTCATGCTCTCTGTATGTGTGTATATATATCTCCTCAATATATGTTCCATCCTATATGCATCCAAAGAAGTGGGCTGTAGCCCACGAAAGCTTATGCTCTAATAAATTTGTTAGTCTCTAAGGTGCCACAAGTACTCTTGTTCTTTTTGCGGATACAGACTAACACGGCTGCTACTCTGAAACCCATCCAACTATGTGCTTTATAGTATGTTGTAGGATCCCAAATATTTAATGGGCAAAAATGTAAGTTCCTTTATATTGTACAGGAATTGATGGCCATTTCCACATTCTGCACTTGGTCCAAGTTCTGGGGTTTTGCTGTTCAGGAACCCTTCCCCATCCTCTAAACATGCCTCCCTCCAACTCGTGACTTCTCCTTTGCACATCCAAGAGCAAGAAAGGAAGATAGGCCACTTGAGAAAAATCTGCATCTTGCTCAAGGAAATAAAGTAAAGCTATTCCAGGAAAAACTGCTGAAAAACTTCCCAACAGCCTGGCCTCCTGCATCAAGTGACATATGAACTCCATCAAACAGAAAAAGCAACTGATGGGTTTGCCTTTCTGGCCCACTACTAGGTTGCATTCCTTGACCAGCCCTGCTTTAGTACTTGCACTTTCTATGTAGAGACGTAGGAGATACAGTTACCATCCAGGCCACATACAAACAATTGAATGAAAGAGGATAGTTTTCATTTTCAGCATCAGATGGCATCCCCCTGGTCACTAATTGCAATCAGGATTTTTAAGTGCAGCTCAGATGAGCGGTTTGTCCCTGAGCAAAACAAAGTTCCAGCCTGAGTGCAGTTCTACATAATGCACACACAAGCTTTGATGTTTAAATACATAGGGGAATTTATTATGAAAATCAGTGTAAGATGACTTCAGACATGTCTATATAATGGGACTTACCTGTTTAGTAAGTACAAAGTAAGCATAGAATGCCAGGGCACTCCCGTACGTGATAAAATATGTCACTGGCTCCATTATATCCCATGAATAGACCCACCACGTGAGCCAGGCCAGGGCTCCACCTTGAGTGGACAGTAGTGCTAAGCCAGTCCATAGGAGCCTATTGGTCTTTGCATCTGCACTTGTTGCAATTTTGGCTTTCATCTAGGACAAAAACATTATTCATTCAACATGCGGATATTCATTTCATACATTCCTCTGACACAAGGGAGAGAACATATCCCAGTATGTACTTTCCGCCTGGATCAGAGCCTGCATTCAAGACTCCTACTCACTTTACTCCTGGGGGAATTCTGCACCAAAAAATTAAAAATTCCATGTCAAAAAAATAAAAATTCTGCACACAATATTTTAAAATTCTGCATATTTTATCTGTCAAAACAACACAGTATAATCATGCCAGTTTAAATTATTTTGGTAATTTATTTCAAAATATCTGTCGGCAAGTATGTCTATAACAATGCAGACAAAAAAAAAAAGATTCTAGTAATTTTTTTTTTGACTAATAGATTTCTTACGGAGCATATGAATACAGAATTTTGAGTAATTCATTTAAATGGCAATACAGAATTGTATTTCCTGCACCCATCAGAAGCAATGCAAAGGCTTGTGAGTGTCAGGAGTAACAGAGGAGCTGAGGGAGAGGGAAGGAGCCTGGAGTGAACCTGGAGGGTTGTTGGGTGTGGGTAGTAGTATGGAACAGGGGTTTTTGGGGGGGGAGGGAGGAGGGAAGAGGGGCAGGATTGTTAGGGAGTTGGAGACCCTCCCCCATGCAGACCCTGGCTGATCCCAAGCCTCTCCCATTCAGTCAGGCACATCTGCCCCTGTCCCCGCACCCTCCCATCCCAATGGGTCCCTGCAGCCTCCCTTGTTCCCATGTGGCTATGCACCCCACTCCTATTCACCCCTGGCTCAATGCTGTCACCCCGCTAGCTCCTGAGCCCACGACCCAGTCTGTCTCCCCAGTCTGTGACCACCCCCCCAGCCTAACCTGGCTCCACAGGCCAGGTGCTATGATGAACTTCTACTCCTGGGGGAATTCTGTGCCACTGCGCGCGCACACAATTTTTTTCCCCACAGAAAATACATTCTGCCCAGAAGTGCTGCAGTTCCATCTTTTGCCCACCAGAGGCTGCTGTGGCACCAGAACAGCCCACTGCATTCATGCTGTTGGCTTTTCTGGCACCACAGTGGCCTCTTGTGGGCGAAAGGCAGAACTGCAGCATTTCTGAGGCAGAACAAAATAAAATTCTGTGGGATACATGTATTCTGTGCATGCGCAAAATTCCCCCAGGAGTATCACTTCAGGCCTTCCCTGCTTTGAAGGCTTTGAGTTCACTCCCTGCATGGAGTACACAGGGGATGAGCTCTGCTAGGCCTCCATCTGGCCCTCCATCCACACCTTCAGGACTCTACCAATTGGATTTGCATGCATCAGCTGACGCTGCCTGATTTTTCAGAGAGGCACTTTCACAGCAGCTCTGAGATTGCTGCCTTCAACATGAGGTTTGTTCGCACCCCATCAGACTCTTACTGGTCTCCTCCTCCTCCTTATTCATCACTTCATGTCACTTTAGCTTGGCCTGTCTTAGATTCGCCATGTTTGCCCCTTTCCTAAGTTATGGTCATCATTAGTCAGATCCTACTGGCTGACCTGGTGATAGCATCATCACAGAAAAACAACACTTTTTTAACTCACTAATTATTTTTCTGTGATATGCCAACATCACTCCGGACACCCAATCAGGTTCAGACAAAGTAACCAGGCAGTCCAGGGTAGTACCAGCTCACCATAGTTTTTCTCCAGTTCTAGAAATTCTCAATGAATTTCTAGATACGCCACGAAACAGGAGAAGGAGGAACTGGGTTGGAAATAATCCTGCATAGGGACTGGCCATCACCTACCTGTCTGAAAAATGAGGAGGGCGTGGCCCATTCATTCATGCTGGAGCTGTCACATCATGGAAATTAGTTAAGAGAAATTTGTTTTTATATTTAAAAAAACAATCCTTCCCAACCTGCTCAAGGGGTAACAGCTGTTCCCTTAGGTGGTCCAGTTTCTGAAGCAGTTCTCTCTCTCTCCTTAACTGGTGGTCTTCTAAATGAAGGGCGATGAACAGTCTATGAACCAAGGATTTGATATCTTCTGCTTCAGCAGCATGCTCTCTACTCCACTTCTCTGAAAAAAGACCACGGTTGTCATAAGAGAGACAACGTGGGTGAGGTAATATCTTTTATTGGACCAACTTCTGTTGGTAAAAGAGACAAGTGTTCGAGCTTACACAATGACCTCAAGACGACCTCTGTGTATCCTCGAAAGCTTGTCTTTCACCAACAGAAGTTGGTCCAATAAAAGATATTAGCTCTCCCACCTTGTCTCTCTAATATCCTGGGACCAACATGGTTACAAGATTGCAAACATGGTTGTCATGACTGGTAAGATGTATCGAGCAATGCTCTTAAGAAAAAACAGTCACTGTTTTAAGAGAGTGTTTATATGAAGCCACAAACTGAGGCTCAAAGGGGCGATGAAGCCAGACTTATTTTTTGTGGGGACTGCCATGATCTTTTAAAAAAAAAAATAGACAAAAATATGCCTTGGAACAGATGTAACTGGATAATCAGATTTATTAAGACTTTAACACAGCTGTGGTTCTTACCTTTTACAGGGACTTGTACACTATAAGTTGTGTTGTTGATTACAAGTTTGAAGTCATTCATCAACAAAACTTCCATCAATGCTGTAGCAGGGATCTTGCTACCATCTGCAGCAGAAAACAGGAAGGCTTAAATCCTTAACACAACATTTACTTTATTAAAAAAAAAGAAAACCCCGCATTTGCATGTGCCCGCATTTCATTTGACCTCTTTGGCATAACTCACTATTGCCAGCAGCCTCCCTTTTATTTCAGTTTCAAGGACAGATACTGTAAAGATAAAGCTATATTTAAAGACTCTTCACCTGTGTCAAGACCTTAAAATTCTCCATTTTACCTAGCACCAAGTCTTGTTTACTATTAACCATTTCTTTTTGCATTTTGCTTAGTCTGGAAAATTAAACTAGTTAGATCAGATTCACTTTCTAGACAAAGAATGGTCTTGTGGTTACAACACAGGGCTCTGCCTCAGGAGATCTAGCTCCACCAAACGTAATGAGGGACCCAGCTAAGTCAAAGTTTCTCTGTCTGTCTCTCTCCATTTTCTCTTAGTTGGAGATGATTCTGTTAAGCTCTCAGAAGCATTGAGAGATTAACATTAATGTTTGCAATGTTTTGGATGGAGGATACTACAACATAAGACTGTAAGACCTTAGAAATTCCACACAAGAACTCAAGGATTATGATGCCAAGTTATTTACAACCTTAATTGTAGTATCACTACTGTGGATTCATTTCACTTTAGTTGGGATTTATTGTTTGAAACCAGAGTATCAATCACTGGAGGAAGAAAGATGAAGATGTAGCTCCTTTCCATGCCAACGTTTTACTATTAAGTTGACAGCCTCTTCAGCATGGATATAGAAGTCTTATATTTTCAGTCCTCATTCACACACACAATTTTGGTTGAATCCTGAATAAGATTTGTTGTAAACTAAACACACCTCACTCAGTTACAGATTTTCTTTCCCTGGATGAGTTCTTCTAGCTGGGTATAGAGAATTTTGGCATTCTTGTTCTCCAGATTTTCCTAATCAGTCAGTATAGATGGGAAAATTTAGTGCTTATACTTTCAATACATTTTTAAAGCAGGCTTTAGCTTTGATTGGGAGCAAGGGGTGTGTATACTGAATAGTCTTATTAAGGGAGGTAAGGGGGCAAAAAGGAGACTGGCCTCTGTAGAAGAGAGTTCAAACTCATTCTCATCCTTTTGTCCATAGACTTTTGGAAGTACTTATTGGCCCATCAACAATGAAAAATAAGAGTAAAAAACAAAAACATTAACAGTTCAAATGAATCTGAACAACTATTTAAGATTGCAGACAAGGGAACAAAACAGATACAGCATGGGAAGGGCTGAAAGACAGGTGCAGACAGAGGACTTCTCTAAAACAGTGAAGCAGTGAAAATATTGAAACATGAATGGCATATATAATAATCACTGGCGCGTAGGACTGTTTTGTTGTTCCCCTCCACCTCAATCCCATTTGCTTCCATACATCTATGGTGCAAACTATTGACTTCAGTTTGCTTGTTGTACTGATGACCCCAAATTTAGGAAAATACGTCATCACAAGCTTAAGTCCACTCCTAATGGTTTTAAGGACACGTTTAAGTACTTTGCTGAACCTGGGCCTAAGCACCTGAAATAGACAGACTGCCCAGGAGATGTAGAAGAGGTCCAAGAAACAGGAAATCTGGGCTCTGGTTCTGTCTCTGCCAATGACTAGCTGTTTGATCTTACCTCCAATTTCCTATTAATAATTTTGAGACTCTTGGCTGAGAGGTGCTATACGAGTGGGAAGATATAAGTATGATTCCTGACTGAGCATATTGGAGGTTTTATCCTGCCATGCTACAGTCCCAGACTTTCCATCTGTCTCCATGTGCCTGCTATAGAAGCACACTGTAGATAACTCCACACCTTCACTTTCTCGTTGGCATGCTGCTGTCTGGACCCATTTGGCAGTATCTGCTGAGATTTCTATTAATGAGCTCAAGAAGCTAACACACCAGCTGGCTCTCCCTACCCACTCTGTGTGGGAAGGGTGACAAACTTGGAGCACTATCACTTTCATCCAAAAAATTTAAATTGTGCACATCCACTCAGTTTTTCAACATTTTACAAATGTCATCTTAATAATTTACATGTAAATGAGCTTCAGCAGTCTCATTAAAATGACATTTAAGACAATACTTCAAAAAGGAGCACTTGTTTGAAAGCGCCAGACAGGATTTCTTTTTCATATTTCATGCAATATTGAGCTTTATTAACCTGTCTAATGCTTTGCTAACTGGAGAAGAAACAGAAGAGCATTGGAAGCCTGAAAAACATAACAATTTTCTGTACAAGGCAATTTTCCTTCCCATTTATCATACTGCAGGTGCAGAGATGTCAACAAAAAGCTTTTCTTTGTCTAAATTTATACAGTGCTAGAATGATATCCACAGAAAAAGTTAAGTAAAGTAAACAAGCCAGTTCAGGTTATCTTATCTTTTTCTAATAATATAGTGTTAGGTTAGATCTTTCTACTTTCATTTTATCTACTAGCAAAACCAGGAAAAATATCTGCATTTAAATCAAAACCTCCTGGGATATTCATTTCTTGTTTTTTAAAAAAAAAAAATATATAAAAACACAGAGAGAGAGAGAGAGAGAGATTGATTTTAAAATGTAATAATCCATAGTGTTTGGCTAACACTTGTCAGTATAATATTCATTTCCTGATAAAGTAAATATAAAAGTTATTCTTCATTGTTACAATTACTTGGTATTTGAAGGTGTGCGGTAGAGAAGATTAACTAGGTCACAATTGTTAAATAAATTCAAGCCAGATACTTTATCAGATGAGATGTTTCCATCCTTGGTGAAGTTAGCCATATTTCCTCTAGAATTAGTAGGGACATCTGCAAAATATGTGGCCTTGCAATTTCTTATTGAAATAGCATTGTGCACTATATCAACACAACAACTGTGAAACTTGAACTGAAGCTAAGAATGCTTGGTTAACATTAAACTTCTTCAGCTTAATACATAGGGATTGGATTCAGCAGACAGTTACACCTGTAAGTGTAAATATTCCATGTAGACTCCACTAACTGACTTAGTTGTTTGCAAAGATGGGGGATAGCCCCACATTATAGCATAATCTACCATGAAAACTCACATATGTCCTAGTCCAGACAGTTCTGAGGGTAGCAATTTGTTTTCTTGCTTGCAAAGAATATAAGGAAGTGTTACAGAATATAACTTTTGCAATGCCTGTATTTTATCCACATGCTCAAATAGACAGACTATTGCCTTCATTAAATCAATCTACATGCTTTATGGATTCAGAGGATAAAAAATGTTTTAAGAGATGAAAATCAATTACAAAAAGGATATTGAGAGCCTGTTTTGTAGTTCAAGTATGATATGCTCTTTTACTCTGGAAAGAAGAAAATCTAAGTTCCTGCTTATAACTGTAAAAGTTTGCAAGTGGTAATATACTGCTTCAGAGATAACAGTGTTCTTATAGTATGAGCACACCACAATAGTGACAGGTAGTTCTGGTTGAAAAGGCACCTTCATTATTAACTTCTATTTTCAGCAGATTATTAAAAAAAAAAAAAAGTTCCCTGCTAAAAAAATCACCTCTGGCTCATAAGCACAAAATTTCAGCCCAAAGGTATACTTTCCATTAGAAAGTCTGCCTGGTTTTGTATTATACAGATGTGAAAAATAAAATGTCTCATTCACAGTTCAAAAACTACAGAAGATGCACATTCTAATAACTTATCAAGTGGTTTTGTGTTAAAGGAGTGTTGTGCCAATAGCAGTCTTTGTTACCAGGATGTAGGTTTTGTTAAATTAAAACATTGGTAGAGAAATAAAGATACATAGCAACATTTTCAAAAGCGCCCAAGTGATGGTTCAGGTTCTCCCAGGGGCGGATCATCCAGAGTAGGCATTGACACCAGAGTCAGGTGCCTGGAAGAATCTGTCGCTCTTTATCAGCAGCTCAATGTTCTGTGGGGCGTGGTGATTTTGTTTCTAAAGGATTTATGTAGTGTATCTTCAGGACAATGCATTTTGCTTAGAGTGCCCCCGATCAGTACTGAGTTTTTAGGGCTGCCTTGGTGCCAGTGATATTGGGGTCTGCTTCCATGCCCAGTCCTTTATTAGCACCTTCTTCTGTGCGCCACTCTTTGGAATCGCTTGTTTATTAGACAGGGTGTTGGATAAGGCTGGCTTGCCTGTTAACAGGACTCTAGAGCTGGTCTCCCCAGGGTCTCATGAGACCTTCATAGGTTGCTCCAGAAGATGGAGCTTCAACCTTGTATCCGGTGACTTACACATTCTTGTGGAGAATGACAGCTGCACCAAACACCCGCTCAGCATACATGACTCTCCTAAACAGAAGAGACATTTGTGTTCATCTTTCAGGGGAATGAGACCATCACAGGACACATAGGGCTTGAAGCCACAGGGTGAGTCCACCATGTTAAGTAGCCTGTAGAGGGGAGTCTGTACGAGGAAGGAGGTGGGGTGGGGTACAGTCTAACCATCAATACTCAGTCCAGACAGGTCAATTAGATCATGGCAGTCGTATGTTGAAGAATCAGAAGAGTTCTGAAAGTTTGTAGAAGATTTTTGGGAAGGTTTAGTCAAAGCTAAGAACCATTATGTTGAACAATTGCCAGGTTTTGCCTCATTGCCATGGGTGGTAAGAGACAATTGAGGAAGAGTCGAGGTCACTCCACCCTTTATGTTTCTGAGACTAGAGAACTGCAGTTGATAGGCTTCATAGAAGAAATGTGTTTTACAGAGGTATCTGAAAGAAGCAGCTTGGCACACAGCAAGAGAGGGAGTTGTAGAACTTCCTGGTGTGAGGGCCAGCATGGAAGAAGGCACAAAGATAGGGGATGGTTTAAGGCAGGAGGGCCTGGGCTGAAAAAAAGAGAGCAATATGCAAGACGAGGTGATAACAGAGTTGTGAGAAAGCACAGTGTTGGGCAAAGGTGAAGATGAGAAATTTCAACCTGCTGGAAAGGCCAAGAGTAGGCAATGAAGGAATTCAAAGAGCGACACAACCTGGTCAGAGTGGTCACAACAGTCCAGTTTGCATTAATCTGGGGCAAAAGATAATTAAGCCACAGGACAAGGGCTTGGGGAGGGAGAAACCAAAGAGGAAATCTTTTAGGTCTGGTCTACACTAGCAGGGGGGATCGATCTAAGTTACGTAACTTCAGCTTGTGAATAATGTAGCTGAAGTCAACATACTTAGATCTACTTACCAAGGTGTCTTCACTGCAGTGAGTCAACTGCTGACACTCCCCCGTTGACTCCGCCTGCGCCTCTCGCTCCGATGGAGTACAGGAATCGATGGGAGAGCACTCAGGGGTCGATTTATCGCGTCTAGACTAGACGCGATAAATTGACCCCCGCTGGAGCGATTGCTGCCTGCCGATCTGGCAGGTTGTATAGACATAGGCTTAGAAACATACAGGAAGAACAAAGAGGATTTTGCAACAAACTGGACATAGGGGGAAGGAGAGAAGAGGGTCAAATACAACACTGAGGTGGTGAGCCTAGGAAACAGAGGTTGTAGTGAAATTGTTACCAGAGAAAGTAATACAAGAACCTCAATTTTCCCCATTGTGAGCTGGGCTATCCAGAAAGAGATGCTGACAGACGGAAGGAGACGGGATACATAGAAGAGATTGTGGTGAAGAGGAAGATTTTGGAGTAACAAACAATGGAAGCATGAGAGGCCATCAAGGGAAAGTATGTATGGGGTTGAAGGAAATAAAAGCAGCAGGCCAATGGCAATATTTTCTTCATTAAAGGGTTTTAAGTTTGTAAAACAAAGTCACTAACCCACTCAAAAAGTCCCTCACAACAAGCCTATAGGTTAATCTCAAATTGCTTATTTAAGGGCCACATACCCATCTTTGAGCAAGTCCTTAGGAATTTCTTCATTCAGGGAATTAGAAGAATTGAGATCTTTGTTCCACAGTGGATTTTGTTGCCAGAACAATGGAACTCGCTTGGTTTTGGTTGCAGAAAAACAGAAGACAGATTTCTTACCATGAAAAGAAAATCTATGTCTCCAACTAAATAAAGCCTCACCTATTGTTATTCTCAAGTTGTCTCCCAACCTTTACATCATACTCACAGAAACACTGACAGACACAACTAGTCACATAGAGAGATTCTCTCTCAACCCAATGCAGGGGCCTTTAAGACTAGTGGTAGGAGAAATATTGGGAAAGCCAGAAACATTAAAAAAGATGAGCTTTTTGAAGACTGTATCAAAGAAAAGTACCAAATCATAAAAAGGTTAAATTGACAGGTCCAAATTCTGTATTTTTAATCAGGCTTCTCTAGGGAGATGCTGAAATTAACCCATGAAACATCATTAATTTATGATGCTATTAAGGAGTACTAACAATTAAGAACCACCCACCCTCATTAGTTCTATAGAATTTGATCAATGACCAAGAAAAAGAATACTGCCCAAGGCAATTACTCTTTAAACCTTATTTAAGAAAGGACAAGTTCAGGTTATTTTAAACAGGCAGCAGAGTTTGTAAATACCTGTTGTAAAGACTTCTGCCCTCTCAATTCCTTTATCTTCTTTCTGTATATCCTGCAGGAAGGTCCCTACCCTTGTTAACATTGGCTTGACGGTAAACTGACAGCGCTCTTTTCTTGAGGGTAACATAAGGGTTACCACAGGAAGGCCATATCTGTAATTGACAGTTACTTCTGAAAAAAAAAAAGGAAATAAAGCCATATTGTAATGTTTTAAATTCACACTTGCTTTTAAAAACAGAGATGTTTAATACAGAAAGACACATAGTACTTCTGCATTTGTTCAATGTACTGTACTTTAACTACAACATAATGCTTCATACTTTAACTTCTGGAACACCATTCATTACCAACAATAATTAAGACCCACCACATGAGTGTGAAGCAAATATCCTTCCCATTTTAATCCTGGGGCAACACAAGCACCAAAAGGGTAAGTGAATTGCTCAAAGTCACTCAAGAAGTCATTGCCAGGACTCAGAATAGAAACCCAATCTCCTGACTCTCAGTTCTGTGCAGTAACCTCTCACCGTGGCTGAATGAGAGATACTTGCCGCTATGCAACTGAACTCGCGCACATTCAATGTTTCTAAACAGGTCATTTTCAGAAGGCTGGAATTGGAAGTTCAGTTGATTTGAAAAGAGAAAACTTACCATCAGATGGCACCAGTGTGCTATAGCATGCGGCTTTATGGTGCTTCAGATTTCCAGTTTGCTTCAGACACAGCATCTGCAACAGAGATTTTGGCTTTAAGAAAGGGTTGGGACAGAATGTTTCCCTTGGTGAGAGGCAGTCTCCAGCCCAATATGGTAATCTACTGAAAAATCATCTCCCTAAATTCAAAAGGCTTTAGAGACTCTGCTTGCTGGGCAGGACCATTCCTATTTGTCCTAAACAAAGTGCTGTTAGGCTATAGGCAATAATTTACAGATACTCTTAATATTTCAACCAGTATGCTACTAATATCTTAAGATGAAAGTACTGCTCAGAAGTAGAGTAGCACTTCTTTTTGCATTAGGCAGTAAGTACACTGTAAATAACTCGAAATGTTTCTACACTGTCGTGGTTTGTAGGAGAGAATATCACCACTCACTATGCACACAACTGCTTGGAGTAAGTCATGCAACCTATCTTTTATAATAGTATTTGTCTGTGTTGAATGAAAAATGACTTATTGGGTACATTTAAAAAAAAAAGATTATATTCTAGGAGGGTTACCATACGTCCGTTTTTTCCCGGACATGTCCAGCTTTTCGGCACTCAAACCCCCGTCCGGGGGGAATTGCCAAAAAGCCGAACATGTCCGGGAAAATGCCGGCCAGGCACTTCCCCTCCCGCGGCGGCTCTGCTCCTCCCCTGACTCTTCGACTCTGTTTAAGAGCCGAGCTGCCCGAGCGCTATGGGCTTCAGGCAGCCCCCTTGCCTCCGGACCCCAGCCGCCGGAGCCCGGGAGGGGAAGTGCCCGGCTGGGGGCGCAGTGTCCGGAGGCAAGGGGGCTGCCTGAAGCCCAAGCGCTACCGGCTTCAC
>NC_048302.1:32114643-32146678 GCF_013100865.1 Trachemys scripta elegans | reverse complement strand
TTTGGATCCTTTTTCTAATAAACAACTAAGATCTGTATATTATCCAAGTTCCAAAATGTATTAGACACTTCTGTGACCCTCAAGAACATCCACAGTAACATTTATAAGGGTTTTAAATCTTGGTGCTTCAGGGCATAAGCTAACCACTAACTTTCCCCATAGGTAGGTTATTCTGTAACTTTCCATTGTATGAGTTGCTGAACCTTACATCTGTATACTGGTACTGGCCATTGTCAGAGACTGGGTATTGGACTAGATTGATCATTGACCTGATCCAGTGTGGCAGGTCCTGTGTCCTACATCAATTGTGTTTTTCTCCTTTGGAAAGTATCAGAGGGATAGCCGTGTTAGTCTGAATCTGTAAAAAGTAACAGAGGGTCCTGTGGCACCTTTAAGACAAACAGAAGTATTGGGAGCATAAGCTTTCGTGGGTAAGAACCTCACTTCTTCAGATGCAAGAAGTGAGGTTCTTACCCCCAAAAGCTTATGCTCCCAATACTTCTGTTAGTCTTAAAGGTGCCACAGGACCCTCTGTTACTTTTTACAGATTCAGACTAACACGGCTATCCCTCTGATACTTTCCAAAGGAGAAAAACACAATTGATGTAGGACACAGGACCTGCCACACTGGATCAGGTCAATGATCAATCTAGTCCAATACCCAGTCTCTGACAATGGCCAGTACCAGTATACAGATGTAAGGTTCAGCAACTCATACAATGGAAAGTTACAGAATAACCTACCTATGGGGAAAGTTAGTGGTTAGCTTATGCCCTGAAGCACCAAGATTTAAAACCCTTATAAATGTTACTGTGGATGTTCTTGAGGGTCACAGAAGTGTCTAATACATTTTGGAACTTGGATAATATACAGATCTTAGTTGTTTATTAGAAAAAGGATCCAAAGAGGGCTGGAAGGAAGCCACAAAGAGCCAAAGCAGCAAATGTTTGTTGGCTGACAGAGGGAAAAAAAGAGGGGTAGAAAATGTTAAGGAAAGTTTGATGAGAAGTAAGATGCAAACTCAGCACGTGCTTTGGAACAAAATTAGGGGGGGGAATTTTTTAAATTTTAAATTTAGACTCAGCGGATAAAAACGTAACAAGATTAGCCTATTTAAAACCTCAATATAAGCCTGGAATTTATCAAAACCTAGCAGCCGATGAATGGGGACAAACAAAAATGCCAAGAAAACAAACCAGACTAGAGAAAGAAGAAAAGGAGATTACTTACCTGTAACTGAAGGTTCTTTGAGATGTGTGGTCCCTATCTGTATTCCACTGAGGGGTTATGCGCTTGCATCGTGCACCTGGAGCCAGAGCTTTTAAAAGTAGTACTGTTTAGCGGTCCGCACAGATGCCCCGTGCCACCTCGTGGTCTCACCCAAGGCGATAAAGGGCACTGCGGGCTGCTGGCTTCTCCAGTTCCTTCTCTACCACAGGGCTGTTGACTCCACAGCAGAGAGGAAGGAGGGTGGGATTGGAATGCATATCGGGACCACACATCTCAAAAGAACCTTCAGTTACAGGTAAGTAACCTCGTTTTCTTCTTCGAACGATGGTCCCTATGGGTTCCACTGTGGGTGATTAACAAGCAGTACCTATGTGGGAGGATGTTGTGAGGAGATTGTGGAACAGAAGATTGCTGCTCTGAATGAAGTGTGCATCACGGAATCATGCACTATATTGCACTTGTATGCCAATTGATTTATTTTATAATTATATGGTAAAAAAGAGAAAGTACGCAATTTTTCAGTAATAGTGTGCTGTGACACTTTAGTATTTTTATGTCTGATTTTGTAAGCAACTCATTTTCAAGTGAGATGAAACTTGGGGTACGCAAGACAAATCAGACTCCTGAAAGGGGTACAGTACTCTGGAAAGGTTGAGAGCTACTGGCCTAGGGTACTGGCTATTCTCCACAGCAAATCCTCGAACTGGTGATATTCATCTGGTGGGATGAGGGGATTGAAGAGGCGGCTGCATCTGGATAAAATAAGGGATGCCTCTCCAGATCTATCGGGCTAATCACGGAGTCATCCAGAACTATGTTGGAATGCCTCCCTGATGAGGGTTGTGGTGGTGAAGTGATGGAGTCCTTACGAACTGAGCGGGTTTGTTTGGAGGGTAAATATTGGGGCCACTCCAGTATGGCCAGCCCAGTTGACCCTGCTGTTGCATAGCCTGTGACAACAGTGCCAGATACCAACTCGGCCAATAAGGCAAGGTGGGGAACTGCCACGGTGCTGTTGGAACCTTCCGGTAGTTGTGCGTCTGGAATGGGAGCAATGGACCACATCGGACATCTGTATCATCAGAATCACAGGAGTCAGAAACCTCACCAAATGGTGGTGCCATCAGAATTGCAGGAACGAGAGGTGGCAGGAACAGCAGGGAAAGGGTCCCTTTGACTTGGTGATCAGATCAGGGGTTGTGGAGACCATATGCGAATACTCACGGGCACCCAAGGCACTTCTGAGTATCCGAGGGGTCTGTGGTATCCATTCTGCTGGAGGAGTCAGTATTGGGAACTGCAGCTGTCTGGACACCGATGGTTCCCAAGATGCTGGCGGAGTTGCCTGTCTGTAGCTGGTAACTAATGGATCCGGTGATCGGTGCAGCCATTTCTTGGTCTTGTGAGACTTGAAATGTGTGGTTCCTTCGTAGTCAGAAGTAGTAGAGAGTGCCGAATCCTTCTTTTGAGACTTGGAGGAAGACTTACTGCCATGCTTATGCACATGCTTCCTTGGTTCATGGCTAAGCCCTAGTGCAGGGTCCTTAGCACTGTTACTGGCGGAGGCTGATGGAGGTTCTGCAGCAAGAGGACATTCTTTGCCTGTTCAGGCAATGTACAGGGGGGTTCCCTGGCCAGGATCTGATGCTGGACCCTTGGCAGCCTCCTTAAGGTGTTTCCTGAGATGGAGAGTGTGGTTCTCCCGAGTACAGGCAGGAAAGGAGAGGCAGATACTGAACCTGGACGCGATGTGGGCTTCCCCCAAGCAGTACAAACAGCGCTGATGCTTGTAGCTAATGGAAAATGAGTGAGGGCAGGAAGCACAGCATCTTTGGCATAATCCATTACCCAGGCTCGGGTACTAGAGGTGGGGATGGGTGGGAAATTTTGCAGGAAACACCGCTGAAGTGGCATTCCAAGTCCTAAATCAGGTACGAAAGGAAGAATTGAACAAAAAGAAAATGCAGAACAAATAAAAAAAAAAATCTAAGCTACAAACAGCACTAAGGAAAGTTTTGAAAAGTGCATCACAAGGATGATAGGAGCAGAAGTTCCGACTCGGGCTATGCGACGGTGATAAGAAACTAGAGCCTCTGGTGGCCCGCCGTACCCTCTCTCACCTCAGGCAAGACCATGAGGTGGCGCAGGGCACATGCGCAGACGGCTGAACAGTACTACTTTCAAAAGCACTGGCTCCAAGTGCATGGCACATTTGCCTCAGTAGAATACAATAGGGACCATCATTCGAAGAACAACAGAACTGCTTTGAGAGATGAGAGCACAGAAGCAACAGCAAACCCAATAATAATCAACAGGTTTAAGAGCCTCTTGCTTCACTGCACTCCTTGGAAAACAGCTGCAGCAAGTCAGGTTTATAGGCATTACAATAGCAACAGTAACATTACACTTCAGAAGGCAGCTTCATTCTAAGCCTCTATTTTCAGGGGCTTATAAATATTCTAGACAATTTAAGCCCCTCTCCCCTTGATCTGAAGTAGCTCAAATCTAATAATCTTCCAGACATACTCCAAGGCCTATCTATCTACTTGGAAAAGGGAGAATTGTTGGGAGAAATTGTTTTGTTGGTGCAATAGCTGCTGTTTTAATAGGATTGTTTTTTGAAGTTATGTCAAAGGGGCCTAGAGTAGACAGTAGTGCCTGAAATATGGACAAATAAGGGAAATTTATCATGTTTAAGTAAAATGAAGTTTACATTTTCCTCATATAGCTAGAGCTAATCTCATTCAGTGAAAGTAACTGCTGATTTAATTGAAGTCTGAATTTTTAATTAATTGAGTGAACTACATGCACACAGTTTCCTGCGCAACTTAGATTGGCTGTGAAAAAGAAGTTTCTTTTCTCATTTTGATTAATTTAAAGCTTCCTCTGAAACACATCTGAATCATGTGAATGGAAGGCAGAGTGATGGGGTTCTAGGTGATTCAGAAGATAATCTTAGACAGTATCTATCTTTCCTCTTTTACTGTAGAATGTTTTAATATGCTGTGGTATTTTGCTAGATACCAAGATGAATGCATCTGATGCTTCCCTATGCTGTAATTTTTTTTAAACTAGTTTTTAGGAGTACTTGCTATGTTGTTTTAATATAAGACCCAGAGTTAATTGAGGATTATATTAAGTGATTCCCACCCCACCCAGAGTTATTGAGTTGTTTTTTTCTTTATTTCTTCACTATTGGTTGCTAAATCAATAATGTTATTTATTACTCTAGCTGGAAATGAGAACTATATTTTTAAAGTTCAAACAGTAGTGATATATGTTCCTCAAAGAGGACTACACGTGTTATGTCAAGTTTGAACAAAAAGGCTTGGGAAAAAAGAAAGAGTTACAATTGTTTGGAACAAAAGTGACACATTGATATTTTCAAAGTAATCACTGAAAAGACACAGAGCTGCACAGATCTGGAAACAGTGGACCAAATTCTGCTCTCAGATACAGGAGTTTAAATCCTGATTTGCTCCACTGAAAGCAATATAGAAGAACACAAGTTGGCCTAGTAAGCACACAGGAAAATAGACACTACCATATTTAGGTTCAATAAATATTCATTCATTGAATGAGTTACATTTTAACAGTTTGTCTTCTCTAAAAACACCCAACTCCCCCCCCCAAGATAATTAAAATATAAAAATATAAAATGGTGTTACTATACCATTATGAATGCAATTCAGGTGATTAAATACTAGGGTTCTTAGAACAACCATATCTGACACTTTCTTCACAAATACCATGACACTAAGCTTAACATCATGCCCCCTAATGCAAAATGCTACACACAGCACATTCTCACTACCCACACACCAGTATCCTAGATATTCAAGTATCCAGACAATTTGCTTATTCCTGGAAGATGTAGTGCTTGGTGGCTATTCCATGTTTCCAGTTTACGTAGATTGCAGATATTAGACTAGAGGAAGGCAGAATGCATAGGTTACTTTTTTTTAAATAGTATTGCATCTTTGAAAACAGAATGCAAACTGGTAACTGAAAGGCATGCAGACGATATGGCAATGAGCCTGGTATAAATACTTGACTAGGAAAAGTGGATCCGTTTAGGTCAGGCTTAGCTAATGTGCTAGCTAAACCTGACATAAACTCAGCCTTTTTCCTAGCTAGAATTTGACCAGTTAAAGGAGTTACCCTGCATCTATGCTGGGGAAAAGTTGAGTGGAGATTAAGCTTAAGTAACACAAAAGTAACTCAACCTAACCTCAATCACTTCTCCAAGTCAAGACAATCCCCTGGATAGATCAGATAAGTAATTAAAAGGACATCGAGAGGCTAGGGAATGGGTAAAATCTCTCTGATATTACAAGGGACATTACATTTCCAGGCAGACACTGCAACTGGAAGAAGAAAAGTAGAATAGAAGCACTGAAACACAAACGCTTAACAAGATCTTCAAAGAGTTAAAGCAGAATCTGCTCATGTGCTTATGCAAATCAAGAAGCAAAGGCGTTCCCTTATGTGGAATATTAATGAGAGAAAAAGCCAAGTACTCTGCTAGGTAGACTTATGATCGGTTACAATTTCCAAGCTTCAGATAGGAATTTACACTGCTTCCAGGGACATGAAGTATTCAAGAAGTTAAAATTATGGAAGAACAGAGATCAGGTGATATTGAAGCAGTTTAGTACTTTTGTATCAGAAATTAAAAAATTGT
Source organism: Trachemys scripta elegans (assembly GCF_013100865.1). Taxonomy (NCBI): domain Eukaryota; kingdom Metazoa; phylum Chordata; order Testudines; family Emydidae; genus Trachemys; species Trachemys scripta. The sequence continues at coordinate 32,140,764 of NC_048302.1, read as the reverse complement.
GGAAGACTATGAATCACCTCTTAGCAAAGGCAATTTAAGAGACTTTAGCCAAAAAAGCAGAGAGATTCATATAAGGCATATGACTTTTTGATTCAGCGCAGCTGATCACTATAACTCAAACTTCAAGTGCATATATATGCTTTTTTTGTGAACTATGGTCATGGTACTAATTAATGGATGGCAAAAAACACTTTTTTACAGCATGGCAGAAGTAAAAAAAAAAAAACCAACCTAAAACTCTTTGTTAATATGCTCGGATTGCCAAAAAAAGTCTGCTTCTAGACAGCTCCTCTATCCACCCTGTTATCTCACCATGGAGGTGGTGGTAAAATCACTGATTGTTCTGCCCCCCAAACACGATGTTCCGTATCCATTCTAGAGATCCAGCAGAGACAATTTCTGACTTAAAGAGAAATTCTGGGGGAGAAATTCCTGTGTGATCTGAAGGCACTGGTGAATTCATACGCTGCTCCCTGTTAACACCTCTGCCCACACTAGCTACACAAAGAGGATTGGGGGATGGAGTGAGGGCAAGGCTACAACCCTCTGACCCATACCCTGTCCAAAGGTGGAAGGCCTCCCAATAAAGCAGGTGCACACCTGCGTTTGTGGGGGGCCTAGAGTCATTTTGTTTGAGTAGGCCAGAAATCCTCCTGGGGTCCCTCGCTGCATGGTTAGTTGCACCCCAGACTTCTAGCCAGCCCTTTTACTTTCAATTATTTTCCTAATATGCACTGTGTCCATCTTCATTTTCTCTCCTAAACTGTTTCTGTGCACTGACAGACAACTGCCTCATTCTACTCCAGAGCCAGGTGCGTCAGTGGTGGGTGAAGCTATTCCTATCTAGCTCATATATATCCCATTGAGTTTGTGAAGCTCTCAAGGATTCTTTAGAGATGGAAGGTGCCTGTTGTAAAACACTTCTTTATCCCAGATTATTCCCTGTAGTATCCCGTCTGCACAGGGCTTTTAGAGCTTCCCAAACATTCTCTCAGAACAGAGCCTGTGAGTTCCAATTCCCTCCACATGCAATTCCCCCTCAGCTGTCCAAGTTGATCCAAAGCCCGTAACAGGCATGACATACAACTCCCTCCCTCACGCCACTTCAAAAGTTCAGCAAAATATATAGACTAAAATGGTCTCTGGAAACTGGAACAATAAATACTCACTAAGGTACATACATAGACAATCATTCACTCGAGTTTGTCCATTCAGGCTTTTTAAAAATAGATATAATAATACAGAAGTTTAACCCTTACATCAGGAAATAAATACACAACTGAAATACTAAGGTTTTCATGAAGGTTTCCTAAGGCTTATTCTAAAGCTTATTACCACAAGAAGAGATAGTGAAAACTAACACAAATAGATCAAAAGATTTCTCATGTTTCTATGCCCTGGACAGTGCAACACCTGTGTTACTGTGCACCCTCATTGCCTTCCTTGGGATGAATGAATAATTGGAATGCTAGTGTCTCACTTTTATTATTACCACCCCCCAAGCCCTTTGAACTGCAGCTAAATAAGAGCTGTTCTGTTTCCTTTCCCCCAATTAATTCATTTAGGATACTTACATCAAAGGCTGATGTGAAGATAGCTCTTGGGCAATGGCCCTGCACTCCTCACATACAGTATTTTAGGAAACCCATCTTTTAAACATTAATCTAATTAAACTAAAATGCATTTGCAATTCTGCATATTGAGTAATCAATAATCAAACCAGATCACAGAATGCACACGCTAAAGCTCATCTGATGCAGTAATTTGGCTTTCCAACACATAATGACTATGCCCAAACTTTGGTGATAAGGCACAATAAACTTGGGTACATCAATTTAAGTTACACTGTTGTTGATTGTGGTCACCAAGGTCACCCTTAAAATTCCCAATCACCCAGTCTCCAAAATCCAGGACTGGGAGTGTGTTGGGGTCACCTGGCAGAGGTCATCAAGGCTGGTAAAAGCCAGAGTATAACCCAAATGTGAATGGCAGGTTGCAGTTGCACACAGACACTCAGGATGTGACTTGCACGTTGGAAGGCTGTTTGCGAGCAGTCCAGGTTGGGAGCTACAACAGTAAGGTATCGCTAGGCACCCCAGGTTGCAGGACAGGGGTGACACAGCCCCTCACTGGTTCTGATTTCACCCTGGTACAGAACTGGACCCTTAAAGTAGGTTAATACAGACAGACTTTTTTGTTACATCAATCAATCCATTTAATAGAAAGTCAATAACTACACCTAGAAAATCAAAAGTGAAGAACAACCAGATTTATGAATGTGGAATTGAACTCATGGTGACTTTTGGCTCTTAAAGATATTACTCTTTCCCTTTTAGTGATTCTTCCCTGAATGTCGAATGGGTACTTAGACAGCTCATAACAACAGCAGTCACTGACAATAATTCCTTCCTCTAAAAAAGGGCTCTAAAAGGCCTGCATCTGCATCATCATCATCATATTAGTAAAATGGATGCTTAAATTATTGTAAATATTTGTTCACTGTTGCATTATAAAGCTCCCAAATGATCCAACTTTTGCAAGATAAGTTGGCCCACAGGGAGATACTCCAAGCCCTGCTAACTCTGTCACATACGAAGAGGGGGTGACAGACTAATCATTAGTGACCTTTTCAAGAGCCTGGCCTTTGCTTAAAATGATTGTAGCAGAGAGGCATGGCCTCCCTCAGAGATTGACAGTGAGGGAGGGCGAGATGACCCTTGGTGGGTGGAACCAAGAAAGCCATGCCCACCATGCTGGAAGCAGAGAGGCAGGACAGGAACAGGAAGCATACAAGGCAGGCCCCGTAGCTCAGTTGAGGGGAAACCACTGAGGGAGGCAGATGCTTTCACCCTGTTGAGGACATCTGCTGCCGCAAGGATTCATCCAAACTGCCTGAGCTACCAGATATGCCTGATGCTGAGGAACGTGTGGGATTACTGCTTGCAGTGTACCCAGAGGAGATGGAGGACAACCCAGAGATCCAGGTACACAACGAGGACTATGGTCCAGCTGGGTTGCTGCCGGAATCCAGTTCAGCGTGTTGTGGCTGGATCCTGCTGATCCAGTAGCAGACCACTCTGCTACTGTTAGGGCCATAGGCTGGGGTGCAGTGGAGTTGGGTGGGCCTGTGTCCTCCTACCACCCAGCCTGCGAGGTAGCAGCCACCCCACCTTTAGTCACCAGGCCTGTGGGAGTCTACCATCTGCTTGAGCCTCCTAGACTGTGTTGGGTGCTTGCCCCTTGCCTGAGGGCTGGAGTCCCTGGATTATTCCCTGTTCTGTCCTGCCTGAGGTCTGGAGCCCTAGACTGCTGATACCCGGCGTGCGGGCTGGGTCCCCGGATTATTCACTGGTCTGCCCTGCCTGAGGGTTGGGGCCCTAGACTGGGTGCTCGGTACCCTGCCCTGTCTGAGGGTCTGGGTTCCCAGACTGTACCTGGCTCTACCCCTCCTAAGGCTGGGCTTTAGACTATTGGTGCCCTGCCCTGTTTGAGAATTTGGGCCCCTGGACCACTCACAGCTCGACCCTGCCAGAGGGATCAAGCACCGAGACTGCTAACTTCCCCCTTGTCTAAGACTGTTATTCCAGGGGCATGGCAGCCAAGAGGTGTGGTCTCCCGCAGAGACTGACAGCAAAGGAGGGCCACACATGCCTACATGTTTACAATTATTTGATTTGGATTTTTTACATTAACACATGCTCATCAACAATTGTTTTAACAGGCTATCTTGCAGTAGTAGCAGACCAACTGGATCCACTGATCAGGGCCAGACCAAGGTGTCTTGTCACCCAGGGCAAAAAAAATGTTGTCTGCATCCCCAATCCAGAGGTACAAGCTAAAAACAACAAAACAAAAAACTGGGACCGGGGGACCCACAGCATTTCTGGTCAGCAAGGCTGAGCCACCCAAGCTGGAGAGCAACCCAATGGAGCTGACCAGTGGGTGCATGGCTTTTAAAGATGCGGCATACAGAAAAGGAAGCAGGTGGAGGGGAAAACAGTATTTTTGTTTTAATCTATGGGTTCTACTCAACATTATGATACACTGAAGCACCTCTTGTTAACAGAGGGACTTTCCTTGTATGCTCTAAAACTTAGTAGGTTCTCCCTGTGTAGGGTCAAAACTCAAGTCCACAAAAACTGAACAATTAGATATCATGAAGTCAAATCAAAGCCTTCTCCCTCAAGCCTGACTACTCCTGGGGTTCGTTAGTCAGCCCACAACTTAGGTCATTTCTGTATCTCACTCAATCTCCATGTTGGGATTACCTCACTCAGAAGCCAGTTCCCCCCTGCTAGCAGGAACTTCCTCCAGGCTTCATGTTGCTGGAAGGAATTGCAGGACAAATTTCTTGATAAATATGGATTGTGAATATATGCAATATAACCTCCTGGGAGGTGCGGGGGAGAACCCTTTAAGGGCCTAAGTATGTATGTGTTAATTCAGGAAGCATTTTGCCATAGAAACATCCTATAATGGACTTGAAACCAATTGGGATTCAGAGTGCAACATGCCAGTACTTGGAGATGAGACCTTTACAGTATAGTAGGCGCATTCTGAAAGACATTTATTAACTTGAATGTTGATTATTCTCTTTCCTCCATAAACAGGTAATTATATCATGATAAAGCCAGAAAGGATAAGGAGAAACAATAATAAATATAAGCAATGCACATATTCAAAGAATGGCCCTTTCTGGAAACATTACCCTTTGTTAGGGGATGTGATGCTTCCCTTTAAATCATAGTTATACATAACTAGACGTGCAATGCTCTGCATCAGCCACATGGGAAACCAGCTCATTTGTTAGCTATCTGCCCACATACATTAGGATTAGGGACAGTTTGTAATAACTAGTGCATTGAAACAAAGCTCTTGTGGTAAAATAAAAGCTAAGCTGCTTCCTTCATTTTAAGGCTCCTATAATAAGAAAAAAACCTCTTACACACCAATTTCTGAATCTAGTTCATAGTATGCACGAGTCCATCTCACTAAAACCACAACCAGAGCTGGCAATCTCAGCAAAGAATCTGACTTACCAGTAGTTATTTATCAAGCGCTTGTTATCTTGGTATCTAAACCCAGAAGATGGGATAAGCATAAAACATCAACTATCCTCTCACCATCAGAAACAATCCCTCCAGCTCACAACTAGGACCATTCATGGAGAGGTATGAGTGCATTATCTCTAGATGTTATACAATATACCAAGTTTAGACAAAGGCTAGTCAAATGACTGCTTTACTGAACTGCTCATATACAACTTGCCTCCCAGCTTCCCCCCACCCCCACAAGTGCTTTTCCAGGTGCTGTTTCCACTAGTTACTCTGCTCACTAACTTCCATTACAGAGAGTGTGCCATATTACATCTCTGGATTTGTCGCTCTATTCACAAGCACTCAATCCACTGTAAAAACATCTTGATATAGGAAGGTTATTTCACCTTGGTTTCCAAGAGCATTAACTATCATTGTAATTAATTGTAAGATCATTCCATATTACCCACAATGCACATCTCACAGGGAAAATAAGATAATGATGCTGGCTGAATATGAATGATGCCTTGAAAAACACATCCAAAACTCTTTCTCTCAGCAGCTTTGTACTAGAGAGGCCCATAAATCAGCAGTCAAACTCAACCAGCAGCTCAATTCTTTAAAAGCCTGTCACATTATAAAAATAGACACTTGAAAAATTATTACCATAGAGCTTTGTTCCTTCTTACTACCTTCATTAGTTAACTGGGCATCTGCATGCAGATTAAACTTGTTATATTGAGAAAAATAAAAAAAGCTCTTTTCCACACATTGCATAGAAGAGGCCAAAGCTTAAATCTACAGATAAACCCAAGAAGACTGCAGACCAAAGACAGAATTTGCAGTGAGATCAATTTAAAATCCTATGCTTGAAAAACATTTGAGACTGAAATGTAAAATAGATTATCATATGCAAATATTTAAAGGAACTTAGATGAAAATATGAGGTTGCATTTTCTTTAAAAATTATTTGAAAGAAAAGGGTGTCTTACAAAATATTTTTTCTATTTCATATTAATAAGATTTTTTTAGGTGTGCGGAGAAATTTTAACATACTTGTAGCATTGGAAACTCAAACCAGTGAACATTGTGTCTGAGTACCAGAGTCTGACCCTGACTAGAAGTGAGATAAAACTGACAAATGTAAACTTACAGCCCAGGCTGAGCAAAATGCAAAACAAAAGTATTGGGAAGCAAGTTTTACACAGATAATGCCTTTAAAAGAAAGCGACTGAAACTGACAGTGTCCTTTTAAATATACATACACACACTTCAAAATTACAACATGCCCTGTAACTAGAAGTAATGAGAACAATTTAAACACACATTTCCAAAACACAGGAAAACCATTTTCAAGCACGGTTATCCTCCGAGAAGTAAGTGAGCTGTAACATTAAGATTCCATGTGTAGGCACTGCAGAAGTCAAGTCAACCTTTTCCATTTTCTATACAATCTTTTCCACTTATTAGGGAGAAATAACAGCTCATCACTGCCATCATCTCCTATTGGGATATAACCACAAGATTGGGCTTTTGTTTTGTTGGGTTTATTCACATGTTGGTGTTTGGTTTTTTTTGGGAGGGGCTGAGGGACGACAGGGAGGGGGTGAAGGAAGATGTCATACTTGGGTTCTGCCAACTATAGCAGGTGAGACAAATTGGGGGTGAGGTAATATCTTTTATTGCACCAACTTCTGTTGATGAGAGAGTGACAAGTTTTGAGCTTACCCAGGGCTCTTCAGGGACCAACATGGATACAACAACATTGCATACAACCATAGTATGGTTGGACCTTCTCAGAAGTAAGTTTTCCAGCATGGTGAGAGGCAATTTAGGTAAACAATTGAGCTGCACCACACACTTAGGTCCCAAGCCTGTAATTGACTTGGGGTGAATGAAGGGCTCCACCCACATGGAGTCAAATGTAGGTCAATTAAACTAGGACTTAATAACATTCAGTTATTTCCAAAAGGTGATCGCAAGAAATCTGGGTAAATTTAAATTACAATTCATGTGAACAATGGTGCAAAATTTTTTAGTGATGTCAGCATGGAACAGAGACTGCTTGAAAACAATATCTATACAAAATAAAAAAAATGTAAACTAGTGTCTATGGTGAGAAAAATTGTGTTCAAAATACAGTGGTTTGATCAGAAGATAGGCAAAAATACAGAAGTCATGAAAAGAATAAGTAGATTTTTTTTTTAAATTAGTGTAGTGATGAAATGCTTACCTCTACAGTAGACATGTTTATTTCCCCATTTTACTGCACAAGAGGAACGCTACAAGAACTGTCACAATATATTATTTTTGTTTATATGTTTACAGCCAAGAGCACCACCATACTTGAACTGCTTTAGAACAAGATTGCTTGGAGGTACCGGAGCCGAAACTCAGGAAAGCATAGACTGTTTTGTTGTCTGTCACAAAAGAGTTGTTGGAAGGGTTGTTTTTTTCCGTTTCCGCCATCCCTTAACAAAAACAAAGGATTGCCTACATTAAATTTCAGCTCATCCACAGAACAGTTCCCCGCTAATTAGCACTAGGAAGCAAGCATGATCAATACATGGCACATTTCAAGAGGTATCCATTGGAACCACTATTTCTGGGATGAGGCTTTATATACCAGTAAACAATATGATATTTTCAACAGGGTTTAACACATCTGATTTCCCCATGGAAGTTTTGTCAGTGCTAATTATCATGTAAAATAAAACTGCTAGTTAAATTCTCTTACTTTATTCACTCCTAAAAATGTTTTGACAGAGAATTCTTTTATATACACCACAGCGATAGGCAACTTCCATTGAGACATAGACTAAATGTGAAAGATAGGATAGACAGAAGAGTGGAATATAAAATTGTTCGAGTTGTACACATGAATGAGACCTAGTCAGCTATTTATCACAATATTTACTCTGCCACCTTAAAACTTATTTACTAATCTGTCAGTTCAGTTTTTCACTGTCTTACATCAGTGCGTTACAAGATACAGATCAACAAATCACTTCAGAAATAGATTAGATTTTAAGACCAGAAGGGACCATTGTGATCATCTAGATCAGGGGTTCTCAAACTTCATTGCACCGCAACCCCTTTTTGACAACAAAAATTACTACATGACCCCAGGAGTGGGGGAATCGAAGCCTGAGCCCAGCCAAGCCCCACCACCTCAGGTAGGCGGGGGGCAAAGTTGAAGCCTAAGAGCTTCAGCCCCAGGCTGGGGGGTGGGGGTGCACCTTGGGCTTCAGCTTCAGTCAGCAAGTCTAACGCCAGCCCTGGCAACCCCATTAAAATGGGATCGTGACCCACTTTGGGGTTGTGACCTACAGTTTGAGAACCGCTGATCTAGACTGAGCTCCTGCATCGCACAGGCCAAAGAACCTCACCCAGTAATTTCTCCATGAAGTCCATAACCTCAGTTTGAGCTAAAACATCTTTTTAGAAAGACAACCAGTCTTGATTTAAAGACTTCAAGTTGGAGAATCTACCACATCCCTATGTAAACGGCACTAATTGTTACATTGTCACTTAAAAATGAGCATCTTCTTATTTCTAGTCTGATTTTATCTAGCTTCAGCTTGCAACCACTGGATCTCATTATGCCTTTGTCTGCTAGATTAAAGAGCCATTTACTACCAGAAATCTCTTCCCCATGTAGGGACTTAAAAAGCATGATCAAGTCACCTCTTAGTTTATCCAAGAAAAAGTTAAGTAGATCGAACATCTTATGTTTATCACTAAAGGGCAGGTTTTCCAGACCTTGTTTCATTCTTGTAGTTTTTTTCTGAACCCTTTCCATTTTTTTAACATTCTTTTCTAAATGTAAACACAGTAGAACGTGACAAACTATTCGAGTAACAGGGCATATCTACACTTGCCATTTAAAGCACAAAAAGTCCCTTTTTTTTGACGCAAAAGCCATGGAAGTGTCTACGCTTGCCAAAGACTTTTAGTGGTGAAACTCAGAAGTTTCACTGCAAACAGAAAACCACCGCCATGAGAGGCATACAGTTTTTACCGGTGATACTTTTGCGGTGATTTCCAAGTGAAGACACATTCTTCCTGTTTACACAGCTTTTAGCCTCTGGAGGATATCCCACAGGGCCTAGGTGACCACTCTGCCCAGCACCTCTGCTGCTCTGACTCCAGGTAAACAGACATCTACCCCTCCCTCATAAAGCCCCAGGAACTTTGAAACTCCCCTTCCTGTATTCTTGGCAAATGCTCACGTATCTGGCCAGGTGACAATGGCTGCTCCATGGAGCAAACGATCCCTGCAATGCTGAGCTACTAGAGTTGATCAGTGTTTGGGCAGAGGAGACTGTGTGAGGACCCAGGATGCCCGAGATCACCCCCCACTTCCCAACAGTCCTATCCTCAAAATGAAGAGAGCTGCACTGTGGGATAGCTGCCCTCAGTGCACTGCTCTCATCAGGGATGGAAGTGCTGCAAACGTAAACACGATCTGACTCCTGTGGAAGTAAGTGAGAACACAAACCAGCACTTTTTTCTTTTATCGGTTCCCTATCACCGGTGAAACTGACAGCGCAAAAACTCTGCAAGTGTAGAATAGTCACAGTCTGACTAGTGCCTATACAGAGATACTATTCCTACTTGATATTCCCTATGTGATTTTTCCCTGATTGGATATCCAGGTTTGCATTCCCCCTTCTGTTTACAGCATCACACTGGGAGTTCACGTTCAATTGATAATCTACCCTGACCTGTAAACCCTTTTCAGTGTCACTGCATTCCAAGATACAAGACGGACTGCAAATGTGACTTACATTTTTCGCTCCTATCCATATGACCTTGCATTTGGCTGTATTAAAAGGCATTTTGCTAAAGCAAGCCCATCTTGACAGAGTACTGGACTTGCACGCAGAAGACTTGGGTTCTATTCCCAGCTCTGCTACTAGCCCGCTGGGTGTCTCTGGGCAGGTCATCTCTTTGTGCCTCAGTTTTCCCATCCATGTAAAATGGAGCCAATACTAATTACCTCCTTTGCAAAGAACTTTGAGATTTACTGATGAAAAACTGATCAGAGCTGGATATTATTATTAGCAGCAGTATCAAGTGATCTAGCTCAGTCTGTATAACTGACCTGCCTAATCATTACTTACCACTCTACTAATTTTGAGTCTTCGGCAAATTTTACTGGTAATCATTTTATATTTTCTTCAAGATCATTGATGAAAATATTGAATCACATTGGGCCAAGAACAGATCTCTGCAGGACCTTACTAGAAATACCCCAACTGGATGCAATTCTCCATTTATAATTACTTTTTGTGATCTACCAGTTAATCTGTCTTTAAATCCATAGACTGGACATGAATAAATTCAGAGAGGATGAAGACGAATACCTGGGCAGCTCGATCAGGTTCCTTCCAACCTTGTGATTTTCCAACTTTGAATTTAAATGGATTAATATGTATGTTTCTATGCAGTATCTTTCATACATCAAATGTTAAGACACTGCTGACAGTCAAATGTAAACTGAGAAGAATAAGTTTTAAATGAGATTTTTTTGTTTGATTTGCTTTTTTGTTTTCGTTTGTGTGTTTTTAAAGAGAACAGCTCACTTAGAGAGTGGATTGAGGGAAAAGGAGAAATATTCCTCCTTCTACTCCATACTACTGTTCTCCATCATATATATATGATTGCATAGTTCTTTACAAAAAAAAAAAAAAAAAAAAAAAAAAAAAAAAAAAATCACATCTCAGCTAGACATCAGCCTTTGTCAACCCAACCGATGAGCAGCTGAATTCCTTTTTCTGCCATTTTGAAAGTCTACTGGCTGCAGAGATGGGCAATTTCCAGGTAATCAGCAATAGCTCTCTAGCATTGTTCAACAAAAGGAATTCAGCTGAAGGCAAAGTCCTTGCTCATCTCTGTTCTGTGATTAATGTCATAAAAGTAACAGCAGAGCATACTGAAATAAATGCAAGAGTCAAAGATTTGTAAGAAATTAAGCCATTTACTGTCTTCAGGGGACTCAGCAAATCAGTACTACTAGTAAAGGCAGGCAATGTCAAAACACTGTCTCACTGATAAGGGATAAAAAGATGTATTGTTAGCTATCGAGTTTTACATTTAGCCTAGTGAAAGTTCAAAAGGGAGGAACTGAAATGAATAACCAACATACAGCCAGTGAACAAAACCTAGGGCAAATTGAAAGTCACCCAGTTCCCACCACTCCTATTGCGAGGTGCTACTTGTGTTATTTCCGCTATCCTCTCACCCTTCCAGTAGGATTTCCTAAACTCCTTGCAGGGAAGGAGGGTTTTTTTACCTACATTTTTCTTTTTGGGGGGTTGTATAGGGAGGAGGAGTGTGATAAAGTAGAATGGCCTCCCTGACTGCTGCTGCAGAGTAAACTGTGAGGCAGCTAGTACCTGGACTGATGCAGACTGTAGCAGAGTCTGCTGAACTGAAATAAAATACCTAGTCCTGCCTTGAGTTCAGGGGACTGGACTACTAGATGACCTATTGAGGTCCTTTCCAGTCCTAAACTTCTATGATCATGCAAGTCCCTCCAGCTCATCCTCCCATGCCCCATACAGGCCATCCCATCTTCATAGCTAAATAGAGTCCCACTCCTGTAAAGACTTATGCAGATGCTCAGCTTTAAGTAAGTCTTTGCCAGATTGGACTAGTTGCAACTCCTTCCAGGCCAATATGACTCTTATGCTGGCAAGTGAGTGTCAGTCAAGAGAAACACAATGGATTGCCTCTCTCAAACTGCTGAATGTGCTCCGCCCACATGGTACTTCCAGTACTTGCTGGTCAGGGAGAGAGCTTGAGTCCCGAACTTGAATCCGTCATATATCACTACCAGGCCAGCTCTTTGACTGTTTTTTATTCCTTGATTGCTTTCCTATTAAATGTAAATAGTTTTCTATTGCAGTGTCTCTGTTATGCAGTGGTAACCCTAGCTGTAGTTTGGTTTGGCCCACAAGCAACCTAAGAGTTCACAGCTTGGGGGATTGTTTTTGACCAGCTGAACCTAGAGGCTCGTATTTTGTTAGTGGTGAAGAGTAGTTTTTTCTCCAACATGCAAGATGTTCTGAAATTCCCTTCCCTGTATCTGGGTCATCTCTTTTCCTACACTGTTATCCTATCTCTGAAAAGTATTGAACCATATAGGTTTTTTGGGGGGGGTGGGGGGGGAAGGAAAAGGGGGGAGTAAATTTTGTCCTATAAATTATATTTATTATTTAAACTCATATTGTACACATCTGAGCTGGTATACACTGGCATAGCACCATTTTGATTGTATCCTCAGCTGCTATAAAACATCACCAAGAGAATCTTCAGTGGTTGCCAAAAGGACACGGATATTCTAATGATAGTTTGTTTGGGTTTTTTAGTTACTTGATCTCTCATCAGCACACTGACCAGCTGTGTAAAAACGAAGACCTAGCATGTATCATAACACTGCCCTGGCTACAACCCACCACAGTTAGTCAGTGTAGTAACAAATAAGCAACAACATAAGTTAATGACAGGAAGAAAAGCCAGTAAACTAGATGCAGAATTTTAAATGTTCCAATGTGCCATACGCTTCCATTTATCTGGCATGTCACTTCACTGAGAAAAGAAAACAGACAGTTTTCAATGGCCTGGAAGCTTTTCTTGGCGTGCGTAAAGAAGGAAAACAACAGTTTTGAAGGTTTTCTTCATTGCAGAAAGTTCAGGGTTTCTGATGCCTTCTCTACCGCTTTACTCCAAATCTGCTCCACTCACATCAGAAACACTCTGGAGCAGCAGAGCAGAAGGAAAATGGATGCATATAGCTCCCTGAGGCCCATGGGCAGCACGTGAACCACTGGGTCGGGAGGCTAGCTCCCAGGCCCTCCCCTTCTGACCGAGGCCCTTCTCCTTTCATCTCCCGCTGGAGCCCAGGGCCCTCCACCACGGCCATGGGTCCCTGACCCAGGCTAGCATCTCCTGCTCCAGAGCACCCCCAGCCCTGGAGCACTGGGAGGACGGGCAGGGCAGCCCCAATGCTCTCCTCCCCTCGCCCCAGCCCTGGAACGCCAGGAGGTGTGGCCTCAGCCCCAGCCTGAGCTGGGTCCACGGCATATGGGAGCCACAGACTTGCAGAGCGAGAAGCAGGAGGGGGGCTGGGGGTGGAGCATGGGCAAGGCCACACCTGACCGTTTGGGGAGGCTCAGCCTCTCCCAGCCTATGATACCCACCACCCATGCTGAGGCCTCTCTTTTCCTTTTCTTTACAATTTTAGCCCAGAACCATACAGAAAATGAAAGTGAGGGATGGACGTAGGAGTTAGCTAGGACCATAGCAGTATGAAGGGAAAAGCCCCCAGCTGTTAAACGCCCCAGCAACACTGGCAGCACTCTCTCTCTCCGCCTCTGAAGGCCAGGCCAGGGGTCCCTCCCTCTGTCACTTTGCAGGAAAAGAGAAAGGACAATATACTACTACAACAATACACATTTAAATAATAAACAAACAACCATTTTCCTTCATAACATTTAAAGTTTCTCACACATTTGGATCAGAAACTGAGACCATTTCATGTCTTATTCCCATTTTTTCCTCTTAAAAAGCACTGAGGAAAGTCCTTTCATACTGTTCCCTATGTTTAAACTGTGGCTGAGGATTAAGATAGCTCCCCTTCCATTATGTTCTCTGCTCCATGAAGTCTCCACCCATTAAGGAGAGCACAAGTAGGAAATGACTGACCAAAGCAGTGGAGTTTCTATTTATGGCTAACACTGTGAGCACAACACAGTCTCATTTAAAAGCTTTCATATGCCAAGTTGTGGTCTCTAAGAGAATATGGCTTGCACAGGGTTTTGGTGCTATACTGTCATCAGGCAAAGTGCCATACATTTTTGGAACCTTTTTTTAAAATATCTTTTCATTCATCTGTTTCCTATTTCTATTTTAGGGGGCGGGGGGAGCCAAGATTCTACTAATAACCACCATCAGATGATAGCTTTTGCGATTTGTAAATGCCCACACATACAAATGAGAAACAGACATTCTAGTTATGCTTTTATGTGAAGTGACACAAAATGCTAAGGGTCCTGCAATTTCTGTAGGGGAATGTTTAAGCCCCGAAGCTGCATGCCATTTATATATTTATTCCTTTATCATTGTCAGAGGAGGGTGTTTGATAGCGTCACTCTGAAATGGACTTAAAATATGTAACATTTTCCACTTACAATAAAGATCAGCTACCATCAGCATTTACCAGTTTAGAGGAAGTGAACGATGTGTTACCATGTAACTAGACTGCAGTATGTGATCACACACATTTTATATGAGTAAAGGTTCAAAAATTCTAGATTTATATTGCAATAAGGCCTGGTCTACACTAGGCGTTTATGTCGAAGTTAGCGCCGTTACATCGAATTAACCCTGCACCCGTCCACACCGCGAAGGTATTTAGTTCGACATAGAGGTCTCTTTAATTCGACTTCTGTACTCCTCCCCGACGAGGGGAGTAGCGCTAAATTCGACATGGCCATGTCGAATTAGGCTAGGTGTGGATGGAAATCGACGCTAATAGCTCCAGGAGCTATCCCACAGTGCACCACTCTGTTGACGCTCTGGACAGCAGTAAGAGCTCGGATGTTCTGAACTGCCACACAGGAAAAGCCCCGGGAAAATTTGAATTTGAATTCCTTTTCCTGTCTGGCCAGTTTGAATCTCATTTCCTGTCTGGACATCGTGGCGAGCTCAGCAGCACTGGCAACGATGCAGAGCTCTCCAGCACTGATGGCAGTGCAATCTCAGAATAGAAAGAGGGCCCCAGCATGGACTGATCGGGAAGTCTTGGATCTCATCGCTGTGTGGGGCGATGAGTCCGTGCTTTCCGAGCTGCGATCCAAAAGACGGAATGCAAAGATCTATGAGAAGATCTCTAAAGACATGGCAGAGAGAGGATACAGCCGGGATGTAACGCAGTGCCGCGTGAAAATCAAGGAGCTGAGGCAAGGCTACCAGAAGACCAAAGAGGCAAACGGACGCTCCGGATCCCATCCCCAGACATCCCGTTTCTACGAGGCACTGCATTCCATCCTCGGTGCGGCCGCCACCACTACCCCACCACTGACTGTGGACTCTGAGGATGGGATAGTGTCCACGGCCGGATCCTCGGACATGTTAGCGGACGGGGAAGATGAGGAAGGAGATGAGGAGGACGAGGCAGTCGACAGCGCTCACAACGCTGATTTCCCCGACAGCCAGGATCTCTTCATCACCCTTACAGAGATCCCCTACCAACCCTCCCCAGCCGTTACCCCGGACACAGAATCTGGTGAAGGATCATCCAGTAAGTGTTGTAAACATCTAAACATTTATTTGTAAGAGAACATGATTATTAACAATTTAAAAAATGGGTTTCTCATGATTAGTTTGATTAACTTAACGGTTCAGTCATGGGCAGTGCAACTATTTGAAAAAAATCTAGCAATGTCCGGTTTTGCATGATTGTCCTGCCCAAGCCGCTCTACTGTTTAGTCCCTGCTACTGCAGCTACAGTAAGATGCGGTCTATATGTCCGGGGATGGAGCAGAAATCCTCCTGGGACATCTCAAGGAAGCTCTCCTGCAGGTAATTTGAAATCCGCTGCATTAGGTTCTTGGGGAGAGCGGCCTTATTGGGTCCTCCGTAGTAGGACACGTTGCCGCGCCACGAGACTAGCAAGTACTCCGGAATCATTGCTTGGCACAGCATGGCGGCATACGGCCCTGGTCTTTGAAGGCTTTCCCGGAGCATTCTCTGTCTGTCGCTCTCAGAGATCCTCATGAGGGTGATGTCGCTCATGATGACCTGCTTTGAATGAGGTAGGGGAATGTTAGTGTTGGGACTGCTTTACCGTTCCTTTACAGAACTGTAACTGCTGGTTTGCAGCCACGCGGTGGAGGCGGGAGAGGGTCAGCCGAAAGGGATCGTTCCCGGGGACAGCCGCGAGGGTGTGGGACAGGAGCAGACTTCCTGCTTGCCGGATTGCTGGCAGCAGGGACCGACATTGATTTCAATGTGAAATGAGGCCATTGCTAATATTAAAGTTTTAAGCTGCCACGAATCTACGGCTTACCATGTCTGCGTGCAAGAGCAATTCCGTTGTCCTGACAGGGTTCTCAAAAGTGCTCTGCAAAACCCCAGACACTGAATGCGAAGGCCGAGAATTCGACCTTGTGCTGAGTGCGCATGTGATAGGTGCTGTGCATGGTCCTGTTCACAGAGAAAGACTATGTTCTTTGTTCACAACTACATTTATCTTTCTGAGGAATTCACTCCCTTTTTCCCATTCCCACAGCCCCATCTGCGACTGTCTCACAACCTAGCCTGTCATCACACTCCCAGAGGCTAGGGAGGATTAGGCATAAGAAGAAGAGGACACGGGAGGACATGTTCTCAGAGCTTATAGCCTGCTCCCGAGCCCAGGCAGCACAGCAGACCCAGTGGCGGGAGAACTTGTCCCAAATGCACCAAGCCAACATGGATCGGGAGGAGAGGTGGCGTCAGGAAGACCAGCAGGCGACTCAAACCCTGCTTGGACTACTGAGGGAGCAAACGGACACGCTCCGGCGCCTTGTGGATGTTCTGCAGGAACGGAGGCAGGAGGACAGAGCCCCGCTGCAGTCCATCTCTAACCGCCCTCCCCCGCCACCAAGTCCCATACTCCCTTCACCCAAAGTGCACAGAAGGAGAGGCGGCAGAGTCCCTGCTAACTCTCACTCCACCCCTGCAGAGAGCTCGAGCAGCAGAAGGCTCTCATTCCCCAAAGTTTGACAAGTTCTTTCCTTCCCGCCTGACACAAGCCCCCGTCCAAGTTTCACTTCCCAGTCCCATGTGTAGTTGATAATAAAAAATATGTTTCTGTTAACTACTGTTTCCATCATGTTCTTTTGGAGGAGGGGGGGGGAAAGGGGGTTGGTAATTGGACAGGACAGTCACCTTTGGCAGGGTACATAGTCGGGGGCAGGCACAGCAGCAGGGCACATACATAGTGCAGTGATGCAGTGACTACTTACCCTGGTTAGTCTGGGAGGTTCTTTTCATGTTATGTGGTGGGGGGTGGGTTGCTCTGTGACTTTGTGTCAGGGGAGGGCAGTTAGAGATCTTAAGCGGCGGTCCTTAGGCAGGATCACAGAGCCACACAGCAGGGGATCTGTAACCGTCCCACCCCTGCCACAAACTCACATAGACCCCCCATACACACAGTCCGTATCAGGAGGGGTGACAGGCTCCGTTGAAAGAACCATCCCACCGCAGCGGAGCCTGTCAGTCCTTGAGTTTAGAAGCTGCATTCGCGCGACTACACTACACCCGCTCCGCACCACAGTCTGCGTCCCAGTTTTAAAAAATTCCCGCGAAAACAGTATTAAAGAAAACGGTGTGCTTTAACAAAGTAGAACTATTTTTATTTTGAAACGTGTGTTGGAAGTGGGGTGAAGGCTTCTCTGTACACAAAATTAGAAAGTCACAGGTTACCCTGCTCACTCAGGAACTTTGCTTTCAAAGCCTCCCGGATGCACAGCGCTTCCCGCTGGTCTCTTCTAATCGCCCGGCTGTCTGGCTGTGAGTAATCAGCAGCCAGGCTAATTTCCTCAACCTCCCACCCCGCCATAAAGGTCTCCCCCTTGCTCTCACAGAGATTGTGGAGCACACAGCAAGCTGCTATAACAATGGGGATATTGGTTTCGCTGAGATCACAGCGAGTCAGCAAGCTTCTCCATCTCCCCTTGAGACGTCCAAAAGCACACTCCACCACCATTCTGCACTTGCTCAGCCGGTAGTTGAAGAGTTCTTTTTCAGTGTCCAGGGCACCTGTATAGGGCTTCATGAGCCAGGGCATTAGCGGGTAGGCTGGGTCCCCGAGGATGACTATAGGCATCTCCACATCCCCAACAGTTATTTTGTGGTCCGGGAAGTAAATACCTTGCTGCAGCCGTCTAAACAGACCAGAGTTCCTGAAAACACGAGCGTCATGAACCTTGCCCGGCCATCCGACATTGATGTTGGTAAAACGTCCCCTGTGGTCCACCAGTGCTTGCAGCACCATGGAAAAGTAGCCCTTTCTGTTAATGTACTGGCTGGCCTGGTGGTCCGGTGCCAGGATAGGGATGTGAGTTCCATCTATGGCCCCACCGCAGTTTGGGAATCCCATCGCTGCGAAGCCATCTATGATCGCCTCCAAGTTTCCCAGGGTCACTACCTTTGGCAGCAGTACATCAACGATTGCCTTGGCTACTTGCATCACAACAACCCCCACGGTAGATTTGCCCACCCCAAACTGGCTCGCGACTGACCGGTAGCTGTCAGGCGTTGCAAGCTTCCAGAGGGCTATGGCCACTCGCTTCTGGACAGTCAGGGCTGGTCGCATCCGGGTGTCATTGCGCTTCAGGGCAGGGGACAGCAACTCACAAAGTTCAAGGAAAGTTCCCTTCCGCATGCGGAAGTTTCGCAGCCACTGTGATTCATCCCAGACCTGCAGCACTATGCGGTCCCACCACTCAGTGCTTGTTTCCCGTGCCCAGAATCGCCGTTTCACAGCATCAACATGACCCATTGCCACCGTGATGTCCTCGGCGCTGGGTCCCCTGCTTTCTGAGAGGTCTGTGCTACTCTCAGACTTCAGGCCATCACCGCGTTGACGTAGCCTCCTCGCCTGACTTTTCTGCATCTGCCTCAGGGCAACCTGTATGATAAGCTGCGAGGCGTTGAGAGCGGCCACAACTGCAGCGATGGTTGCAGCGGGCTCCATGCTCACAGTGCTGTGGCGTCCGCGCTGTCAATGACTTGAAAAGTGCGCGAAATGATTTCCCGCCGGCGCTTTCAGGGAGGGAGGGAGGGCGGGAGTGATGGACGGATGACGACAGTTACCCAAAAGCACCCTGGCCCCTTTTTTTTTTACCCAGAAGGCATTTGCGGCTCCACCCAGAATTCCAATGGGCGGCGGGGACTCCGGGAACTGTGGGATAGCTGCCCTCAGTGCACCGCTTCCAATGTCGACGCTTTCCCCGTTAGTGTGGACTCACAAAGTCGAATTACTGTCCTTAGTGTGGACACACACGTTCGACTTTGCAATATCGATTCCAAATATTCGATTTAAGTAAAATCGAACTACTCTCGTAGTGTAGACAAGGCCTAAGTAAATCAGTGGACTTTAAGTCCTTACTTCACAAACCACATTAATGTCACATTTTAAAAGCGTACACTTTACATGAGTCAGCTCCATTGGAAACATTAATATTACATCAAAACCTGTTTTTATACAGCCTCCTTGGGTTTGGGATGGAGTAAGAACTAACTGAACAATCGAATTGGCAAAGGTGTAGGAAGTCCTTTATACAATGACTGGATTCTGATGACCTCCATGGTGGTGCAGCTTCTTTGTACCATGTTGCAGGCATAATAACCAACTGAAGGAGCACTACCTAATGTCAGGGTGAGCCTTGAGGGGCATGAAGCTGCCACAAGGGCTCTTTTACACCAGCAGTGGAAGAGAGAAAAGGGGATATTGCCACCCCTAATGACACCAACCCAGGACTGCATTTTCAGCCCCCTATGGCCATAGAGCAAAACTGGAAATCAGAGTAGCTATATGGGGTGCTCTAAGATATTTGCACAGCATCTCTGGCCTTGTGTTCTTTGCAGTTCAACTGTGCTGTGACAACCTTACCCCGCATGGTAGTTATAACACACACTTCAGTTTCTGAAGCTCCTAAAAATTAAACTGTATTAGAACTTACATTTTAATTCTTTCCAGTATGATGTTCTCAATAGCTGGATTCACAAGTATTGTATTAAAACATCATCTTATTCTAGTACATAACATATTTTGAATCTAGCATTTATCAACAAAGTAATGAACCTTCCCAAAGATTTTTAGTGGACTTTATAAGAGAATGTGGGAGGATGTTTGACTTCTTAAAGCATATCTATCTAAGGTAATTATATGGCTCCCATTACTGTGATATCGGAGCATCTCACAATCTTTAATCCCCACACTACCTGGAGTAATAGGGAAGAACTATTATCCCCATTTTACAGATGGAGAACTGAGATAGAGATTAAGTGACTAGCCCACCATCACACAGAAACTTGTGGAGTACCAGGAAACCGAACCCACATCTCCCAAGAGCCAGACTATTAACCATTGGACAACCCTTCCGCTCATATGAGCTGAACAGTAGTTTGTGTTCCCTCATTTTACCATTCTATGTTTCAGCCTAGCAGGCAAAATTGCTCCCAGTGAGTGGGATAAATATTCCATTCCAACCCACTGAATTAATTTAACAAAATGTCAGTCACCTATTTTTAAATTTTAAAATCTTAATGTTTTAATCCTACACTTCTCACCATGCAGTATATTCAGAACAGACTGGAGCTACTTAAATAAACATTTTTGGCCTTGTCCGATGAGTTGGGGGTGGCTGGGTAGCAGATTTGGGAAAATCAATTTTGTGGCAATTAATAAATGATTTCATACCTGTTAGAAATCTAGAGGCAAGTTCTCTTACTAGCCGGAAGTCTAGTCCGGCTTACTGTGCATCTCTCAATACACAGTGTTCATTTTACATCTTTAATTGCAAATCTCTTCTCAATCTGTATGAACTCTGGCACAGAAGCAGTCCTAAGCAATACATTAAATAATCACAAAAGTAAAGTTATACCTCTCCGTTAAGAATTGGATGCAATGGCTGTTTAGAAGAAACAGAGTTATTTGAGGAAGACAATATTGTTATGCTTGGGGGGTGGGTTCAGCAAAACCTCATTGAAGCTAGTGAGTGTAACCTCCACCCTTCATTCAGGATAAATGTAAGAAACAACCAAACTCCTTTATGGAGCCACATTACTGAAACATTAGGAGCCACCACTCAAAACACAGGCAGACAGCAAGGCTGGAGCAAAATCCCAGGTATGGCCCAAGGGGTTTCCCTGGAGACTGATATACCACAAAGAGGCTGGGACATGGATTGGTAGAGCTGTGCATGTCTGTGTGTAAGAGAAGCAGCCAACACATGCACAGCAGATTACAGAGAAGGAGCAAAGAATCCCCAGACAGCTGCACAAACCCTCGTACGATGACCCTGAGAAAAAGGCTAAGGCTTAGTCTACACTACAAAGTTTTGCTGGCATAACTAGGTCAGCTAGGACTGTGAAAAAAAGTCACCCCCCCTAGCTGACACAGCTATGCCAACAAGTCCCAGGTGTAGAATGACAGCAGAATGCTTCGGTCAGCATAGCTAATGTCATTCAAGAACTATTTAAGTAGAACTACTCCTCCAATGGACACAGGCTGCATCTACAATAGGGTGCTATGCCAGCACAGCCTGCCTACATAGGCTCTGTAGCATAGCTGTGGCCTAAGAGTGCTTTGGGGCAGTGTACTAGCTGACAGAGGCTTGAGAGCAAAGAAACAAGTCTCCTGTTGTTTGGTTCCTCTTGTGTCCAGGGGAAAAAAACTTTGTACATTCTTTGTAAATAAACAGGATTGCATCAAAAATGGTTCCATTATCAATTTCTCCCGATGGAAGCAACTGATTAGACCCCAAAAACCACTCAAGTCAAAAAAGGGATAACAATATAATGTGTCCTTGTGGCACCATTTGTTAGTCTCTAAGGTGCCACAAGTACTCCTCGTTGTTTTTGCTGATACAGACTAACACGGCTACCACTCTGAAACCTGTCAATATAATGTGTGGGTTTAATGAACTTTGATGCTTAAATTTCTCTGTAGCACTTGGATTCTGTTTTGTATGAAATTAAGAGTGAAAGAATCAAATGCAGAGATCCACTGAATAGTTTAATTTGATTAAACTATTTATCTTTGTATATAATCTGAAACCCCTTTGCTAGGTACAGAAAATGTCTACAAGGGAATGGAAGTAACAGCTAGAGAACAACATTGTAGGCATCCCAACTCTGCCTGTAGATGCCTTCCAGCCAGGTATGTCCCTTTAACATACATGATTCCATCATGCTTGCTGATTACATTGGTAATAAGAATAACCTCTGGGCCAGTAATATGATTTGTAGGGTCCCAGGGTGCTGAAGGGAAAGGAGAAATGTAATGATCACTCATTGCTAGAGGAGAGATCTCGAGATGACTTTTCTCCTCTAGCTGCAGTCCAATCGACAGAAGAAAAGGGAAGGGAAGTTGTGTGGAGAATCTCCTCTCCCTCTAATTTGACGAGAAGAATAGGAAGGAGGAGACAGAAAAGGCCTGTGTGTTTGCTGAGTCAGCACACGATTGTAAAAAGTATGAGGCCCCTGGCAGCTGTTTGTGTTGCTTGACCCTAATACCAGTCCTGAGTCACCTAGACTGCTGTCAATCACAGAATGGTAAATGGATTATATAACATATCTACTCCATGTTCCTGCCAGTGCAGGACTTTTCCCTATTATATATTTACTAATGTTTTGTCCAGTTTAGTTTTACAATGTGATAAACATGGACAGGGATCCCCTCCCTTCCTTCAAGGGACTATTTCACAGTTCATTACATCTTAGAAACACACTCAGCCCCATGATAATCAGTCTGAACTTTCCAACCTCTTAATTTCATCCCATTATTCCTGAGTATATAGCCTTTAATAGTCCCTCTCCATCCCAGGTGTTTACACTTTTCAAATATCTGTAATTTATGCTCCCCCTTAAACATTCATAGCGTGGCTAAGTAAAGAGTAAGAATTAAATCTTTCCTAATAAATTAATACTTCCAGCCTCTAACCATCTGTACTGTTCTTCTCTGAACTCCCTTATCAATATATTTATGGCAATAAGGTTCCTAGAACCAAATGCAATATTTCTGGTACTATCACAGCAGAGGGGGACTATTACTTCCTTGTCCCTTAAAGCAATGCCTTTGCTCACAAAACCCAAGAATCACATCAGTCTTTTCTGCCACCCTATCACATTGTACCTTCATGGCTAAATTTTCTCATCACTAAGCCTTTCAGCATTACTGCTTTCCAGGCATTACCTCCCATTGAGGGCAGGATTTTGCTATATTAAAAAGCCTGCTAAAATCCCAAGATCTACCACTTTCCCTTCACCCACTAATTTTCTATTTCTATGGGGGAGAGGAGAAGCAAGCAACTGAGTATGCCTGTACAGCATCTAGCACAATGGGACTCCAACTGAGCTCCAGGCCCTTTTGTAATACCAATGACAAATACTACTACTACTAAATTTATCAGACAAAATATATATGTGTGTATATATATATGTATGTATGTATGTGTGTGATATACATACATACACACACACACACACCTGAACTGGTCTCTTTCATGGTTCTGTTATCTTTCAGGTGTTATACAGTTCTCTTCTCTCAATATCTGTTTCATTATTTTAGTAGGGAATGGAGAACTTAACCCTTATTGAGTAGTCAGTGACCAGATCACTCTCTTTTGTTCAATGTCAGCATGTTTTGCCAATGCCAATACACATACCTGGAATAACCATGTTTCACCATTTTATGACCATTTCATCCTGTGTTATGTGTAGCTCCACTCAAGAGGATCAGGTTCCCATTGCATTAGGCACTGCACAAACACAAAAGGTAGACTGTCTTTGCCCTAAAAAGCACGTACAACGTAAAATGGACTGGGCGGAAAAGAGACAAGCAACACATAAACAAGCAAACTGAGAGGTGATGTTAGGTAAACATGTTAGCTACTTTGTGCCCCCTCCTCATCCCACAAACATCTCTACATGTCAGGCTTGAAGCACATTGGTTGTACTGTTAGGGGAGCTTGCTCTGTCACTTCCCTGTTCTATAGGTAAAGAGAGGATTTCATTCTTCAAAGCTGCCAACCCTGCACCCTTCCCAATCACTGTTCACAAAAAATTACTCGAATTTTTAATAGAACAAATGTTAATTTTCCAGTCTCTCAAGGCACAGCATTTCTTTTGCAGTTTGGGGAGCTATTTTAGTCATTTCCCCAAAGTATTCCATTACATCCCTGAAAAGCTTATTATCTGCACTGCTGCAATTCTGACAGAAAAAGAAAAATATCACCCAAAGACCTATGCATGGAAAATATTTAGCAATTAGCATCATGCCGACATATTTCAGGGCTTGATCCATCTTCTTCCTTAATTTAATAGATTTTCAGCATAATATTTCGACCTTCCACTGCTGCCGTTTCCCACTACATTCGGTCTTTTAGCTCACAATGAGATAGGTGACAAATATTGTGTGATATTACTATTTGTTCCTCCTTTAGTCCTATGACTAGCTACCACTACTAATGGTTTATGACAAATGGACTAACCCAAAGTGAATTTCAGTCACAGCTGTAGTTTGTTCATACAAGGAATCACTCACATTTGTTCTATACTCCCTGCTTATGAATCAACTTCACAAATTAGAGAATCTTGTGCTTTGCTGGCAAATGGAACTGAACGGATGACTTTTCATATTCATAGTGGAGTAGCTACTTTTTATTTTTAATAATCCTTCTCGAAGAGCAGGGATGGGAAGGAAACCTCAGACTTTTCAAAACAAAGATGTGTCTCTCTGCATCAGAGCAAATCTGATTATCTATTACTTGATGTTGCAGAGAATCTTCGTCTGAAGCACGGCCAGGTGGATGCCCTTCAGAAAGCTGAACAGAATCAGTCCAGAAAAGTTCACACATCATCTTTTCCCCCACTCCCATAATTATTGAAGACAAATACTATTTGGTTTGAAAGTAATCTGTAGACCAAGCACTAAACAAGCCCTGCAGAATTCTGAACACCACAGATGTCAGGGTTCAGTTCAAATACATTGGTTACTTTATTAGATTTAAACAGTGTCAATGATGGGGAAGAAAGAAATGCAATTTTCTGTACCTTTGTGTTGCTCTGATAACTCAACACTGGTTCAGCATTAAACATTATTAGATTGTATAGATAGTTAGTCAATAACATTTTCCACAGCATCAAAGCCCCTCCCAACAACAAATCAAATCAGCTACTAGGCCAGGTTTGTGCACAGACAAAACACAGTTTGGGTCAGTTCCTTGGGGAGGGGCATGAGAAGTGGCTTCTGTCTCTCAAGTAAGCTTCTCCAGTTAGTGTTCAGGGCAGCACCCCTCCCGCTTTCACCCATGGGTATGACAGCTGAATCAAGTTACTGCGCAGTTCTGAAGGTTTTATTTCAATAACACAAAAGTACAAGGATGCATTCTTAATTTAAAACAAACAACCTCCAATATTAGAGCCTGCACTGACACACAAGCTAGGTCTACACTGCAAGCTTGGGAGTGACTGCAGCATGCGTAGGCATACCCACAACAGCTTTAATCTAGCTAGTGTGAGTAACAACAGTAGTAGGGTTACCATATTTTAAATAAAAAGAAGGAGGACACTCCATGGGGCCCCTTCCCCGGCCCAACTCCGCCCCTTCCCCGGCCTGCCCCTTCCCCAATGTCCCCACCCCAACTCTGCCCCCTCCCCTGAACGCTCTGCCCCCCTGCTCCTCCCCCTCCCCTGCTTCTCACGAATCAAATGTTCGCGGGAAGCCTGAAACAGGGAGGCAGCAGGTAAGCTGGGGCTGGGCGCGGCCCAGTCCGGCCCCCCTGGCCAAGTGGCTTCCTTTGGCGGCTGGCAGGCCCAGGTCAAGAGGCTCTGGCCCTGGCATCTCCCGCCCAGCTCGGCTAGGGCCCTGGGACGACGGCCCTGACCCCGACCGAGCGGCTCCAGCCGCGGCGGCCCCGGGCGGCTCCGGCCTGGACCCAAGCCCCACGACCCCTCCCTCCCTATTTTCCCAGACACGTCCGGCTTTTTGGGATCCCCTCCCGGACGGGGAGTGTTCAGGGCAGCACCCCTCCCGCTTTCACCCATGGGTATGACAGCTGAATCAAGTTACTGCGCAGTTCTGAAGGTTTTATTTCAATAACACAAAAGTACAAGGATGCATTCTTAATTTAAAACAAACAACCTCCAATATTAGAGCCTGCACTGACACACAAGCTAGGTCTACACTGCAAGCTTGGGAGTGACTGCAGCATGCGTAGGCATACCCACAACAGCTTTAATCTAGCTAGTGTGAGTAACAACAGTAGTAGGGTTACCATATTTTAAATAAAAAGAAGGAGGACAC